>NC_081571.1:20444706-20691025 GCF_022355385.1 Mustela nigripes
ATCTAGAACTTTAAAAATCAGCAGGCTCATCAGAGAGTAAGAAGAACAAGAGGGGACTGAGTCCCCACTCTTAACAAGACAACACAACATACAGCCCCAGAGAGATAGAGCACAGAAGCAGCAGTCCGAAAAATCTCTGGGGTATAAAAAAGGAAGATTTGCTTACTTATTTCGGAGTGTGTGCTAAAGAGGCAGTGATCACTAGAAGACTTCTCCAGGAACAAAGGAGCTCACTATTTCCCTCCCTGTCCCTCAGCCTGGACATGCAGACAGCTGTCGGAACCAGAACAGTGCCAACACTCACTAGCTAACTTGCTAACAGTGCTCTGCACCCTGGGTTCTCCTGTAGACATGCCCCCCAGCCAGCCTCCACTCCAAGTCCTCCCCGACAGCGGACCTGCAGACACTGCGAACCCCATGTGTCCTGCCCCTACATTCTCCTACAATTTGGTGAGGCTGGTCTGCCTCAACTCAAGTCCAGTGTGGCCCCAAACTGGCCCAGTAACAACACAGGGACCAAACCTTGCCCCCAACAGGCAAAGACAGGCATTAGAGATGACTAGACTGAAGGCTAACATGGCTCAGCCATAACAGCAGGGCACATGCAACACACAGAGGGGACAGCCCTGAAGCACCAGGTTCTGGGGAAGAGAGGACATTGCACCGCAGGGCACCACAGGATCTCTTCTGCATAAGCGGGAGTTGTAGCTGACTTTACTAACACTCAGAAACAGACACAGGGAGTTAGACAAAATAAGAAGACAGAAGGTTATCCCCCAAATGAAAGAATAGGACAAAAACAAAGCAAGAGACCAAAGCAAAGCAGATATAAGTAATATATGCTTGTTAGATAATTTAAAGGAATGGCCACAAAGACACTCACTGAACATGGAAAAAGAGTGGAGGACCTCAGGGAGACCCTTAACAAAGAGAAAACATAAAAAAGAACTAATCAGAGATGAAATCAATAAATGAAATTAAAAATACACTAGGTGGAGTTAAGTAGTAGACTAGGGAAAGTGAAGAACAGATCAGTGACCCGGAGGACAGGGTAATGGAAGGGAATCAAGCTGAACAGGAAAGAGAAAATAATAATGATAATAAATGAATATAGACTTAGGGAACTCAGCAATACCAACAAGTGCGGACGAGCATGCAGAGAGAAAGGAATTCTCTTGCACTGTTGGTGGGAATAAAAATTGGTGCAGTCACTGTGGAAAACTGTATGGAAGTTCCTCAAAAACTTTAAAATAAAACTACCATATAATCCAGTAATTCCACTACTGAATATTTACCCAAAGAGTATGAAAACATAAATTCGGAAAGATACAGCACCCCTGTGTTTACTGCAACATTACTTATAATAGCCAAATTACGGAAGCAACTGGCCATTACATCCATGAATGGATAAAGAAGATGTGGTTTATACATCACATCATACACACACACACACACACACACACACACATATATATATATATATATATATATATGATGGAATATAGTATATATGGAATGGAATATAATATATATAATGGAATAAATATATTTCTCATGTGTGTGTATGTGTGTCTGTGTGATGGAATATTACTCAGCCACATAAAAGAATGAAATCTTGCCATTTGCAACAACATGGATGGATCCAGAGAGTACAGTGCCAAGTGAAATAAGTCAGTCAGAGAAAGACAAATACCATGTGATTTCACTTATATGTGGAATTTAAGAGACAAAACAAATGAACAAATTAAATAATTAGGCAAACAAAAAATAGACTTTTAACTCCAGAGAACAAACTGAGGGTTACCAGAGGGGAGGTGGGTAGGGGGGATAGGTGAAATTGGTGAAAGGGATTAAGAGCATATTTATCAAGATGAGCACTGAGTAATGTACAGTATTGCTGAATCACTATATTGTACACATAAAACTAATATGACACAGTATGTTAACTACATTGGAATTAAAAAATTTTAAAAGGCAGATGGAAATGTTTTACACTCTTTTAGGGGGGAGGGGGTTTGGGAGAAGGGGGTGGGATTATGGACACTGGGGAGGGTATGTGCTTTGGTGAGTGCTGTGAAGTGTGTAAACCTGGTGATTCACAGACCTGTACCCCTGGGGATAAAAATATGTTTATAAAAAATAAAAAATTTTAAAAAAAAGGCCATTAATACTAAATTCTGGAAGAACTGTAGTACTTGATTCCATATGAAAGAATGGATGTAAAAAGTTTTAAAACAAAGTGCTACAAAAAACATAAAGAAGACAGTTCTTTTATTCTGTTCAACAGTCTATTAATTAAAGGTGGAAATAAGCATGATTTTATTTCTGTAACATTTGAAGGCCTCAACGTAAATAAATTCAAATATTAGGGAAAAAAGTCTTTTTTTTTTTAAACCAAATTTCTTGATTTGAGTTTTGAATGTTTGGTCACTGCAGAAATAAAACATATGACCTGTTTCCAGAGAACTGGAAATATTGAATTTGTTTCTCTCCTTAATTAGTAACATACAGTGGGGAAAAACATGACCTTAATTGTTATTCAAGCTAATTATACTAGAATGAGACCTCTGATTCACATATTGAAGGACTCCTTCAGATAATTCACTATTGTATCTGGGAATACTGTCTTCTAAAAGGAGGAACTTATTAGCTAAAGAAGAACAAAAAGGCAATAATCTTCAGGGATGGATACTGTCAAACAACATAAATCAGGGACCGTCATTGATTAACTAATTTGAGTAGTGAAGACAGATGTGGTTGCTATGGCAATAAAGGAAGGGTTGAGGATTTGATCGACTAAACGATTCTTTATTCTCATGGGATTTCGAGAAATCAGAAACTACAAAAAGAAAACGCCCACCAGGTTACTGACTATCACGATAAAATAATAATACTTTCCAACCGCTTTTATTCTGAAAAGTTTAAAAGGCTTTACCAATACTAATTTTTAGAGTGACCTGTGACAGCAATGGGCATCCCAATCTATCATTAAGAGGACATTTGGGGAGGCGATAGCACCATGAGTGAAATCTCACTCTGGATAGCGCCATGAGTGAAATCTCATAAATTCTATGGTCTTCCTACCTCTGAGGCTGCTAAAGAACTCACTTCCTTAACTTAGAAACTACTCATCATATTCAGTGGTTTCCAATGGCTCTCACCCAATGAATGCAATTTTACATTAAAGAAAATGAGAGTCCCACCGTCCCTGATCATACCTCCCATATTGTTGCCCTATGTCCTGGCATCAAATTCAAACCAGAAAGAATGTTTAGGAGCTGAGCACACCACGGTACTAGGGATGATCCTCCAGAAAAGACAAACTGAAAAATCACTTCATAATCCTTGTTTGAAGATATTTGAAATATTTATCTGTAGAAAAAAAAGATCAAAGTTATTCTATATGGTTTCCAGGGGTAGAAATTCAGGGTGGCCTGTGTGAGAAGAGACATTGCATTATAAGATGCTAGTTTGAATCAGCATGAAGAAGGGAGGAGTCACCTGCATGGAGAGAGGGTTCCTTTCACTGAATATTGGTTTAGCAGAGGCCAATAATGACACACTAAGATGTCTGTTTGGAAGACTGCTTCCCAACACTCAGAAGACTGGGCTGACGGTCACCAAACTGTGGAAAGAACCAAGATGCCCTTCAACAGACGAATGGATAAGGAAGATGTGGTCCATATACACTATGGAGTATTATGCCTCCATCAGAAAGGATGAATACCCAACTTTTGTAGCAACATGGACAGGACTGGAAGAGATTATGCTGAGTGAAATAAGTCAAGAAGAGAGAGTCAATTATCATATGGTTTCACTTACTTGTGGAGCATAAAGAATAACATGGAGGACATGGGGAGATAGAGAGGAGAAGGGAGTTGAGGGAAATTGGAAGGAGAGGTGAGCCATGAGAGACTATGGACTCTGAAAAACAACCTGAGGGTCTTGAAGGGGCGGGGGGTGGGAGGTTGGGGGAACAAGGTGGTGGGTATTATAGAGGGCACGGATTGCATAGAGCACTGGGTGTGGTGCAAAAACAACGAATACTGTTACGCTGAAAAGAAATTTTAAAAAAATGAATAAAATCTTAAAAAGAAAAAAAGAAGACTGGGCTGGAGAAGCTCAACAGAGGCTTCCTCTAACATCTGTGGCTGTGGCCCTAAGTGTGGTGCTGCTGGGTAGAACATTCAAGCCCCTCCCTGGAACGCCACCTTTATGCAGAAAGGCCACGTCCCTCCATTCTTCAGCTCTATTCCCTTCACTAGAATGAGAGATTTGGAAACCTTTTTAGAAAGTCTTAAGATGCTCAGCCAAAATATTTGTATTGAATTTCATTGATGATTAATTGATTTTCCTAGGGCTCCCTCAATATTGCCATATAAGTCTAGACAGTCCCAGATGGAGAAAAATGGAACACTCAGTTACAAAGACTGAGGAAAAGGGGAGAAGATGACGATATCCCAATTCAGAGTCACCTCTACTTGGGTATCAGCATAAATGCAAGTCAGCAAATATTAGTTAAACACTGGGCATGTGAGAAAAGCAGGGATGAACACTTCTTTGTATTTATACTTTACCACGTTGCACAGAAGATGCAAAGCACCTATGAGTCTGATTCACACAGACTGCTTCACACAGTTCATGAAGGAATCCGAGAAATAAGAAAACACTTAGAGTGGCCGGTTCTGTGTGATGCTTTTTTTTTTTTTTTTAAAGGTTTTTTTTTTTTTCTTAAATATTTTATTTATTTATTTGACAGAGCGATATCACAGTAGGCAGAGAGGCAGGCAGAGAGAGAGAGAGGGAAGCAGGCTCCCTGCTGAGCAGAGAGCCCGATGCTGGACTCGATCCCAGGATCTTGAGATCATGACCTGAGCCGAAGGCAGCGGCTTAACCCACTGAGCCACCCAGGAGCCCTGTGTGGTGCTTTTTTAGGGAAGTATTCAATTAGCAGTTTGGAGCTCAGTCTTCAGAATCAGTTGGTATAGGCTGAAATAAGGATCTGTGGCAAATAACGTGACCCTAGATGATTCAGAATATATTATATATATAATATATATATTAAATATACTTAAATATAAATATTTAATAAAATTTAATATATAATATATATAATACATTACATATTTTATTTATATATATATATTCTGAATATAGTATTCCTTATTTCAGAGCATCTTTTATCAGTAACTAAAGCCTTTGCTCTTCATTCACTAAACTGTAAAAATAAATAAGGTTATAGAAAACTCCATGGTTCATCAGCGAACACTTTTTCTGACCAAATCTCTCAACCATTTATCACATGATGACGCTACAGAATCAATTACCTTTGTTGTTCTTATGCCGGTTTTTATATTTCTTATAAACTGGCCTCATTACTTAATGACAAAATGATGAAGACAATTGAGAGGTCTAAGATGCTAAAAGAACAAAAGGCAAGTTCTGATAAAATCAGACAAAAGGGCTTGAGCCGTTACCATTCTTATTTAGAGAGAGAGTCTGGGTTTAACCCTCACCATCTCCTTGTGTCCCCACTGTTTAGTACCTGTTCCCCTTCACTGCCTCTATTCACTTAGAATTCCTATCATGCTTCTAGATTCCAAGTTTCCTGAGTTTGGGTATCACGTCTTATTTGTGTTTTCATCCCTAATGTTTAGTACAAGGCTTGCCAGGTGGAAAGCGTTCCATACATGTGTTGAATGGGTGAGTTAACAAACCTTCTCCCAACTATTTTCAACATTCATCTCTCAAATTTTTGAAGGGTGTCTCCATGTCCGCAGGGTTAAGAACTCTTCTTGCCTGTCATATTAATGCAGCACTCATTCCTCTTAGTTCCATATTCCTTACACTGCATGCCATTGAAGGCTTCCCCAAGCACTGCCATCCTTGAAATTCTTGAAATGGCACCTCACTCCTGTCTCTTCCACATAAGCCTGAATCTTCACAGTTATGTCCCACACTGCAAACTTCTTGATTAGTATTAGCAGATCGGTGCAAGTATCTGTTTCTGATACACCCTTGTCGCCTTTATCCTACTGCCTCTTTGAAAGTTCTTTACCCTTAATTCATTCTTCTTACTTAAACTTTCGCTTTCCCATAATAGACAATGAACATTTAAAGAGATCCCTTTATAGCTCTTGTAAAGTAATCACGCATTTCTGTCTGCCCTTTATAATTTAATTCCAAACAGTGAGCTGGTGAGGGCTGCAGGGACTTATGCTTGGTTCATGCTCTAATCACCTAGCATATCATCCAGTATTGAGTGATTCTTGGAAAAAAAACAAAAAAAAGCTGGCTGATTTCTTGAACTGGGCCAACACTGGTAGAATAGCTTGACATTTCTGCTACCAGTGTAATGTCTCCATGATGTATCTCTTCATTCTTGGCCATGTCTTAAATATAATGTCACGATTTGTATTCTGAAGTTATCAGGATTATTCATAGTCCCCAGGAAATAATACAGCTTCTATATCAAAAATATCCAAAATTATCTTTTTATAATTTCAGTACTAACTACTTAGGACTTCCTTACACATGATGAAAATTCTTGGAGAGAGTCCTGCTTTAAATTTTCTTTTCCTCTCATCAAAAACTCAATCTTTCTTTTTTAAAAAGACTTTATTTATTTATTTAGAGAGCATGAGCAGAGGGAGGGACGGAAGGAGAGAGAGAACCTCAAGCCGACTCTGTTCTGAGTGAAGAGCCAGATTCAGGGCTCCATCTTATGACCCCGAGATCATGACCTCAGCCAAAACTACGAGTCGGACACAACGGACTGAGCCACCCAGGTGCCCCATCAAAAGCTTTATGTTGACTTCATAAGGGAATTAATGTTATGACTAGCATCCTCTTTTCACCATTTGTACAGTTGGAAATGCCAAAATGTAAGAATAAAAACGTTTTGAACCTATAAGAGGTTCAAAATTCATTATTCCCTTCAAGGAAACAACACAACACTGTTTGTTGTCCTAGAAATCTTTGAACTAAGTTTGTATGCCTCAGGGTAGCATCACTATGTAAAGCCTAGAAGAGTACTAGCTATTTCAAGAGCAAAATCATATTCATAAAGATTTCACCTGTAAAGTCCCAGTCATTGCAGCATGACATTAACTTTCTTGCTGGGAGAGCTATCCTCAAAGTACTTCAAGTCAGACTCTGCCTTTTATCTCCTGACTTCCCCAACAGGCTTCTTTCTCTTTCTTTCCTTCTTTATTTTTTCCCTTCCTTCTTTCCTTCTTTCTTGATTTCATTTATTTAGTTGAGAGAGAGCACAGAGGGAGAATGAGAGGGAGAAGCTGACTTCCTGCTCAGCAGAGAGCCCGATGTGGGGCTCAGTCCCAGGACCTTGGGATCATGACCTGAACTGATGGCAGACGCTTAACTGAATGAGCCACCCAGACACCTGGCTTCTTCCTCTCTTTTTATTTTTTTCTCTCACCCTCCTCCTACAACACACACACTTTGCATTACCAGTGGCCAAAAAGCCATTTAGTATTCAAAATACACCTGAGATTCAGATTCTCATGGTCATTCATTCAGTTTATAACTCTGTCCTGGCCTACTCTATCATAAGCAAACCACTGGTCACCACCTTTTTGCCTTCTTTATCAACACATTTCATGGTCCCCTGTCTCTTTCCTCCTCCAAGGTGGCTGATGTTTTTCCTCACTGTATTTGACTCACATTAAGTGTGGGGCATATAAAGTTCCCAGGATGCTTGTCTACACTTGGGAATGTCTCTCAAATCCTTCTGATGATGACCATGCTTCCTTGTTAGCCTTGAGAGCTAATAAATGGGTAAGTGCTCAGGATTGAAAATAAATCAGGAATAAGTCATTAAATATATAATAAGCCCTATCTTTGGAAGACCAAATAGACCAATGGAGTAAACTTTTAGCAGACATTTGTGGTTTTGGATTAACCAAGTAAACTACATCTACCTTTTCACTAAAGTGAAGCAGAATCAAAGAATAATATCACAAAGTATTTGCTGAATATCTGCTGTGCTGGGCTCTAGGGAAACCAAAGATGAATGTGTAAGCACCGTGTTTTTCCAAGAGGCTCTTCCAACCAGGTGAGTCATAGACACAGACACTTATGATACCACCACGATGACTTCACTATTACAGTGCAAACCCATGTCCAGCGTGTGTATGTGGGGGTGTGGTGTGTGGCACAGATCACCAGCAATTCACCATGCCTTGGGGAAGAGTCCAAGGGATCTTAGAAAGTCCTACAAGATAGAAGAGCTACCTCCAGAACCTCAAGTGAGATGGCATGTGGGGTTAAATAATCAAGGTAACCATCTCATGTCTCTGCTCACTTTTATGACATATATAAGCCTCATAAGAGGCTGGCTAAAATGGAAAATTCCTGTGGCAGAGTTTTGCTAAAATAAATGAGCAAAATGAACCCCTCTTCAATATCTCCCATTTCGGGTATAATATTTTGTGCTGGGTATGTCTGATGAAGTGCTAAAGGAAAATCATCTTGAGTGTCCATTTGTTAAGAAAGCTCCTACCAAATTTAGAGAATGGTGAGCTTAATTGCATTTTAGCACTCAGCAGTTTACTCTTACTTTATATTCTATTTTTTTCACACTGCCAACTTTTTAATCACCATTTTGTGTCAGTTTTTCTATAAACATTGGGTATTAAGAACTAAACTGAAAAGGAAATTTCTTTTATGACAAATACAGACTTTAAAAAATCTCAATAAATAAAAATGAAAACTTCTTTTGGGATTTAATGAATTGCATTTCAGCCACACACACACATGCTTCTAACTTATTAAGCAGAGGTATGGACACGTCCATGAATTCATGTTCAATGACATATGGATGCAAGAATTTATAGTAAATAATAATTAGGTAGGCCTATTGAGTCACACATTATGAGCCTGATTATTAGTTCAACAACTTTATAAACTTAAACATTAATTTAAAAAAGAATCTGGGTGGAAAATACTGATTTCAAAATATATTTAATAATTCCTCAGGTTTTAGATTATGCCTTCCAATTTGTAAAATGTTATTACATAATAATAGTAATGGTCATAAATAATTAGATAAAAGAATAAAGATACTGAAATAGTAAAATTTCTATTAGTGATCCCAAACAGAAACCTGAACATCCCTCTCCAATTCAGGCCTTCAGACATTCGCTCAGTAAATATTAATTGTGGAACCACAACTAGTAAAGCTCTATTCTTGGCGCCATGAGCTAAGGTAAAATCAGAGGGTCCTTTTCCTGGAAGGACTGGAGACCAGTCAGAGGGAGACTCAGGAAATCAAGAACTACAGGGCAAGTCTGGTAGAAGCAGAAGCTGGATGCTAGGAGAATGTCTAACCACAGTAAGAAAGTTTTCTAGAGGAAATGGTGCCTACACTGAATTTCCAAAGACTGAAGGATAAGGACATGTTGGCTGAAGGAGGAGAGAAGGCTATTTCAGAAGACAAAGGAAGCAGGAACTTCTAACATTTCTACCCTTCTACCTTGAAAACACTGAAAAGTATTTTCTCCATCCTCACTGTCACTGCATTTTTTCAGGCCCTCCACATTTTCAACTGGAAGACGTTAATAAATGAATCCCCTAGAGGATTTCAGGTACTGTGATAAGGTGAGACCTCCTGAGGGCAGAAAGGAGAAAGTCGTTACTGTACTATGGCAGACAGCAGCCTTAATGGCCTTTTATCCATTCCATAGTTCATTCAGAAGTCCTATAAAAATGGTGGCTCTATTGGTCCCACTGCCTCCAAGACTCTCTCAAGTCTCCCAGTCTCAGCTCTGAACCACATATACATTTATTAGGGGTACATACTGATCTGCTACTAAGTTGGATTTTGGCTGACTTTCTTACATATTGTTACTTATGCAGGTATGATGCTGTATGTCCCGTGTATGTCACTGGGGACCACGTGGCCAGCCTTACAGAGAAATTAACCAAGGGACTAGAATTCTCCTTTTAGGCATTATAAGTTATTCTTGTAGCATAAAGCTTTAAACTGATACGAACATGATCATCATTCTCTTTCATGGTCATCCTGCAAAATCCAAAGTTATTTTCAAGAAGAAAGGGACTTATTTTACAATCTTAGCAACTTACCACGTAATAATTCTATCCTTTCCTGAACAATGACATGGATGGGATCCTTGGGATGCATTTATCCTCTCTGACCAGGTATCACAGGAAAGGAATAAACACTCCAGACAGGCGAGGTGGTATTCTGAAAACCATGCAGCAGCTGGTGACACAGCGGACACTGAGCCTGGGACTTCAGGCCTTCTGGCTCTCAATTCATTTTGCTTTCACCTCATCTTGCTAACCCTGAACTTCTAGGGGTTGATAAGCATGCCTGCTCCCCGTTGTTCACGTATCTTTCCTAAATATGTACTCTTGGGTCATTTGCACAGGAGAAAAGAACTAGAGAGTGACTCAAATCACTGATTAGTTTAATCCAATTAAAATGCCTTCCCCTTCTTTGTTCCTAGTGCCCTCACCACTTCCTCTTCCGCAGGCTTTCCAAAAGGCTCTTCCGTTTGGAGAGAGACCACCACCCGCCTGTCATTCTCCTGGTAATCTTCATTGTTACAGGATTCCCGCTTTAAAATCTGATAAACAAAACACAGCTTCCGTTTATTTCCTGGGGACTATGCCAAGGCTCAGCAGTGAGAGCGGAACGTTTTATGCTCTTTTAATGAAACTGAAAGGTCCCCCCCTTTTTTATTAACAGGAATCTGTGCACAGGTACAGCTCTTTCAGCACCTGTAGCTAAAATCCCTTAACAGTATTAGTGCTCTACTGATAACTGTGCATTATGCGAGTGGTGATCCCAGAGCAGAGGGGACGGCTGAAGCAAAGCCGGGATGGGCATCCTCAGGGAACAGAGCTGGAATGCAGATATGTGGATGGGGGCCGAGTACAGGGATGCTCAGTGGGAAGTGGAGGGTTTCATCTAGCTCTCCTCTCAAACCTGAGTTCTAAAGATGGCGGGTCCTCTCCATATCCACACCATCCCGGCCACGATGCTGCTTCATCTGCCCTTTCAAACGGATGTGCCTTAAGACCTCAGGGAAATGCCCAATCCTTCCAGAATAAGGACAGAAAGATACAAGATCTCTCTGTCTGTCTGTCTGTCTCTCTCTCCCTCTCCCCCCCCACACCTCATACACATGCAAATTAAACACAAAATGTATTTGTCCAACATGCCATGCTGATACATATATTATAAAACTTGCAGGCAATCACTGAGTTCCTTAGAAACTCTAGAGTGAAGGAAGAAAGCCAATGATAGTTCAGGTGAAGAACATGTCACTTCTGTGCTCTACAATGCTATTCAAGCTTAATTTCATTTCTTCCAATGTGAATGTGTCCAATTTCACTTTTTGTATTAGGTTGATCTACAAGATTTGAGATAGTGGAGCTCATTGAAGGCCTCTTTCTTTCAGACACATTGGCCACAGTTCCCCTCATTTCATTGATTCAAGTCCTTCTTGAGTCAGTGATGGGAACCCGTCACACACCAATATTCAGTATGAAGCAATCTTTCAATGGACTGGGGTAGAAAGTAAAGCACAGAACAATTGTATTGTTCAGAATTTATGAGAGCCAGTTACTATATTGAGTTGTACAGTCAAGTCCACTGACATTGTATCAGAACTCGAAATCATTCACAAGTGCTCATGTTCTACAAAAAGAATATTTGGATTGTTGAGATATCAAAGTCCAGATATTCGCCTGAATCAAGAAGACAGTTTCAAATGGGGGTGGAATTTCCAAGAGGATGTAAACATGCACAGGTCACTCCTAGACCAGTTCCTTTACCAATACAAATTCTCATAAAGACAAGTCTGTAACCAGATGTGTAACTGAGAGCCCAGGCAAAGAGTGGCTTGAAAGTTGAATAAAACCGTCAATGCTACTTCAGAATTTCCTTCGGATTCTTTTCGTATGACTCAGGAGCATGTTAAAACCAATTCATTTCTTTCTCTGCTCCTCTGGAGAAACAAAAAGAGAAAAACTTCCCAGAATTTGATGAACATTTTACATAAATTTTCCAATTACACAAAATGTCCTTAATAAGTGAGGACAGAGTTTGAAGAAAGGGTAACTACAGAACACACAGTCATTGATTCGAGGGCAATGCTGGAGAGTTTATCTTCCTGAGTAAAACAGCAACTGCAACACCAGAATTCTGCCACAAAGCCTCTGCTTACAGATATTTTATGGGTATGCCTTTTTATGACCCTGTATTAAACCTTCTGTATCTGCGATCTGTGAAAATGTAATAAAAAAGGTTTAGTAATATCACTTTAGAGGTAAAAGGAACAAATTATCTGCTTGTCGCAATAAGATAGCTTTCCTGCTTTTTGGTTTGTTTAAAACTACAATGCAAATTATTTTTTCAGTTTCATAAAGACAATTTCACCAGTCCTTATTTTTCCATTTTTCCAGATCTGAGTCCACATGCCAATTCACACATAAGAAGAGACTTCGCAGGACAAACTGGTAACAACTTTTTATTTTCACTCATACTTGGTTTTCATCTTGTAATTTAAAATGTTAATATTATTATTTTCCCCTCACTCGTTTAAACAGGATCTCTTTTTAAAAGAGAGGAAAATACTTCTTTACCTTCTTTCTTACCCTTCCAGAGTCTAATTAAGAAATCAGCGTGACTTGAACTTAAAGAATACTTAGGCTAACATAATGCCACGGCACACTAATCTCCGTTGGCATGAACAAGTAGATAAACACCTAAGTCAACTGTGCTCTGCACAACCCCTTGTGCTATGTACTGGACAAAGGGAGCCAAGCTCGCAGACTGTGGCAGGACAGACAGGTGCCACAGGCAGTGAGGCAGCTCGTGCTACGTGGTGCACAGGAGAGACCCTCCCCACAGGAGCCCAGGGAGGAGAGAGCCTGACAGTGAAGGAAGGGCTTCCTAAATGGACAATGGTGCCACTGATTCTTCAAAGAAGGAATTTATTTTGTAGGTCAATGGTCGAACCAGTTAAAAATAGAGTCCTACTCTGTTCCGCCAGAGACCCCTATAAAAATCTGTCCCAGATGTGACCCAGAAATCTGTGTTTTTAATAAGCCTTGCATCTGATCTTGATTCATGTGGTCCCAGGACCACCCTTGGAGAATCATAAAGCAGACAGATGGGGAGAGGTGGGGTGGGGTGGGGGTGGCAGATCAGGCAGGAGGAACCATCTGTGAGATATAAGCGGGGCAGTGCGCATGGGCATGGAGCCACCGAGAAATCTGAGGGGGAAGATGAAAATGTGGGTAGGTGCCCGACCATGAAGGCCTTGCTCACCATGCATGAGAGCATGAACTTGTTCCTGAATGTGATGGGGAATCCATCTCAGTACTTAAAAAAAAAAAAAAAAAAAAAATGAGAAACAAGATCTGAGGTACTTAATAACTTTTCCTGATAGTAACAAAGTTGAAGATCAATCCTTTCAATTTGATTAGTTGATCCCTTTTTAAAAATAAAGCCACGAAGAAGTAAGAAATGCCTTTTCTGTTGTGTTGTTTAATGCGGACACTTGTGTCAGAATACAGTGGTTTAAAATGCCCACCAAAATTGCGAGAGGACTGCAGTGGCAGCCCATCTCCTGAGAGACATCTGAAACACCACAGATACCACCCACAGCCACACACAAGAGCACCCACCTTGTGGATGGCACCACAATGGGTCCCTGTGTCCTGGGTGAGACCACGGCCAGGAGGGGTCAGTCCACATCACAGGGAGGCCCCACATAGAGTGGCAGGAACAGGCTACCATGATCAAAGCATAACAGAAGCATTGCCAGTGACCAGTCCCAGTAAGAGAGTCAGAGGCTTCCTCCCACACCAGGTAACGAGCGCACAGACAAGACGGGGCACCCAGGAATCAAAGGCTGGATCTGCATCACTCCCACAGAGGAGCAACCATCTCATAGGACAGAGTTCCACAATGCAAGAAATGAAAATTCAGCCCGGGAATGGTGTGAACTTATATCTGTGTCCTGACTATGGATTACTAGTAACTTAAAATTTCATCCAAATGAAAAAAAAAAAAAGAATTATTTTTTCCATAAACTGATTATTTACTATTTCTATTAATGAATTATAACAAAATGCATGATCAGTAGTATATTTACCTTAATGAAGCATATATTCTTTTTTTTAAGTCTGTAGAACATCTACTTTTATTTAAACATGAATTAATTAAATTAGAAATAGAAATTTGAATTACAAAATGAAAAGTAAGTTCTCTTTTAAATTCAATTAGATATTAAATATGAATAAAGGCTTGCAACTAAAATAAGACAGAATGTGCCAAAGAGTTGTTCGGTCCTTGTCATGACCTCTAAATTTGTACCAATGATCTAGCAAGAATTTGGAAAAGCAACTGAGCCTAAGGACATTCTGGTGAAGGTAAGTAAAAATTTTAATAAAAACTGAATTGAGATCAAAGTGCATTCTTAATGCATTTCCTCAAGCCTCCAATATAATTTATATCAACAGTAGCATCGCTAGGAACATAAGTCTGGTAAAAAAAAAAAATACTGCAGGTCTGCAGAATTTATAAACCAGATATGTGCTCAATATTCCAGAACCTGGGAGGAACTTCTTCCTTTCAAGATGATAGCAAACAAAAGCTCTTAAGCTTAAAGCTAGTGTCTCAGTTTAATGAAATATACACTCTTTGAGTCTCATTAAATATGAGGCCCATTGCTCCAGTGAAAAGAGGAAATTCTGTATTGTCTTTGCAGTTACATAAAGGCAATGTTGGATTAGCTGTTGACAATATTTGTAAATATCAAACACATCAAACACGTGTAGTTAAAGAGAGGTTTTGGCACTTTAAAAATTCAATCTCATTTCCCTTTGCTCTCCAGTAAGCATACCACGCTTTCAAAACCTGGCCTTCTCACTGTCCAGCCAAACCAATCATGCCCCCAATCCCCATCCCTCTTCTTAACCCCAGCAGCTGCCCCTGATCTAGCCCCGGCTTCTAAGCTGATGATGCACTTATGCCCAGACTCCGCCACCCCTGCCCTCCCCACCTGCTATCCTCACGCCTCCAAAGCCTCTTCTGGCAATTCCACATTGGGTGGGTTCTCCCCCTTTCCTTAACCGCTGCTGTATATAATCAACACTACATTGCTTATTTATAATAGAACTTCATATGCTTCTGCCTCTCTAAGTAGATTTCACAGTAAAGGACTTACAAGTATTTTTAGAATTCTGTTTGAAATCTACCATGGGACTTATGGAATAAAATTTTTAGCAGTAGAACTGGACCTACAAACTCTTTGTCCCAAGGAGGATCTGTGAAGAAGAACATGACCCTGCCACCGAATTCCCCAGACCTTAGGACACCATCCAGAAGGGAAGAGTACTCTGTACATGAACCAGAGCACACTTCCATAGCACACAAGAGTTGATCCCTAGATGAAACATTTGTCTTTTGCTTGTCTGGTTAAATGAAAAGAAAGTGGCATTTTAGAGAGAGAGAAAAAAAAATGACCAAGTGATTTTTTGATTCTAGTTCTCACTCTTCTTATGGTTTCTGGGAAGCACCTTAGTAGGGTGTCATGGAGCCAACACGTGGTAGATAGTAACGGTGGTCCTACCAAGAGTGAATCATCTATGTATTGATTTCCTTAAAAGTCAGTCATGGATAAACTTATCTTAAAAAAAAAAAAGTGATGAAATTATGAAGATACAAGCCAATCAATGCCGATTTAACAGCAATGACCTGGGAAACAGCAGCACCATTCTAAGGAGGAAGGGGAGAGGGCTTCTAAGAAGTGAGTATCCCTCCCTTCAAGAAGTGGGCAGAATATCCCCGGAGGCTTTGTGGATTTGATTGGACATTTATTGGATTTTTTCTTTAGGGAAGCAACTTAACTGTAAGCATTCTTTGAGCCTCTGTGGGGTGCCAGGCACTGCATTAAATGCTGGAAATACAATGATTAATAAAATAACAGTTGAAAGAATTCACCGACTGGACCTATGAATACATAAGCATCACCAAATAACTTGTATACTAATAACACATTAAATGTACTTTTTGTATTTGGTCTTTAAAAAAAAAAAAATCTAGTTCAATGACCCAGTAAAAATCCACCTATAGTGGTCACGAACAAAGAACAGCAATTCCACACAAGTGTCTTTTTTGGAGTGAGAGAGAGGAAGTAATCCTGAAAACATCTTCTGAGTCCTGGGGAAACTAGGCAGAAGCAAGCAAGGTAGAACATCATTATTTATCTAAATTCATAGAAGTCTCTGATCCTTCCCCAGGGGAATTCAGTCAGCCACCATGTAAGGCAGGGACTGTAGAGCTTTCCAGAGTTGTGTCGGGGTCACCATGAAACTACTGGTTCGTAACAATTTGGAGTAGAGAAACAGAGACAGATAAGAAGAAAGGGTAAAATAGGAATATGCAACAGAAATGCTACCCACAATAATCAGCACCATGTGTAGTGGGTCAGAAAACATGTTTTAAGGGCAGATTGACACTGACAGTACCTTGTGACTGACTTGACCTCACTTTGACATGTAAGGGCCCAGACAAGGCAGACTACTAAAGAGCAAAAGCCCCATTAACACGGATCCCAGCATATGTATACCCTTTTCTTACAATAGCCTGATTTATTTTTTAATTAATGGTCTAAAATTAGCATTTGCCCATGTTATTGGAAACTCTGCAAACAAGTTCATTCAACAAACTAGGAAATACAGATAAATAAAAACAAGGGGAAACTCCTCCCATAATTCTACAAGCATGGGAAAACCCTCATTAATATTTGTACAGATTCTTTCAAAGGAGCCGATTTATTTTTTTTTAAAAAAGATTTTATTTATTTTTAGAGAGCGAGCGTGTATGTTTAAGTGTGGGGAGGAGCAAAGGGAGAGGAAGAGGGAGAGAAGTAGACTTCCTGCTCCTTGGGGAGCTAATGCCCAGGGCTCAATCTCAGGACCCTGAGACCATACCCTGAGTTTAAAACCAAGAATCAGACACTTAACTGGACTAAGCCACTCAAGTGCCCCATCAAAGGTGCCAATTTAAAGAAGTTCTTGTCTCAAGAAAGAAAAAAGTATTAGAAAAATAAAAAAAGAAAAAGAAAAAGAAAAAAGAAGAAAGAAAAAAATCTGAAGTTAACCTCTTGGATCAAGGTTTTTATGTATATTCAAGTGAAAGTGCTTACTCCCCAAAACACATGATAGATGCACCTGAATTTTCTAAAATATATATAATTTTATTATATATAATAAAAATATATATATAATATATTATACATATATATAATTCATGCATAGCATTTATTTACTACAGTCCTTCTCAACTGGTCTTGTCATTTGTCCACTGTCATCCTAAGATAAAGGGTCCTTTCTGGCATTGTTAAGGAGGAGGAATACCAAGAAAAAATGTCTTGGTAGCTTGTGAACAGACCTTAGAGAAAATGCCATAATAGGACTGTTTTGTGGGGGCTACTCAAGTCCTTCCCATTCATAGACACTCCTTGGTTTAAGAGGTTACCCTTTTCACTCAAGAAAAATTCCAGTGGAAAGACAGGCTTGGACATGGTAAGTCAAAGCAGAATCAGGCAACGGTGGTATCATTATATTATGATTAATAGAAGGGGTAAACTCAACAAGACTACAAGCTTATCTCTTACCAATATTATTAAAAGAACAAATCTTAGAATCACAGAATTAAAAATTATTTTTGAAGGTTAAAAAACAGGTACATAATGGGGCACCTGGCTGGTTCAGTCAAAAGAGCATGTTCTTAGGGTTGTGAGTCTGAACCCCATGTTGGGCGTAGAGATTACGAAAAACATAAATAAATAAATTTAAAGAAAAAGAGACTCTTAATCTCAGGAAAAAAACCTGAGGGCTGCTGGAGTGCAGGGGGATGGGAGGAATGGAGTGGCTAGGTGATAGACACTGGGGAGCGTATGTGCTGTGGTGAGTGCTGTGAATTGTGTAAGATTGATGGTTCACAGACCTGTACCCCTGAAACAAATAATATATTATATGTTAATAAAAAAATAAAAAATAAACAAAAATTGCATTAAGGAGGGCATGAGTTGTGATAAGCACTGGGTGTTATACACAACTAATGAATAGTTGAACACTACATCAAAAACTAATGATGTGCTACTATATGCTGGCTAATTGAACATAATAAAAAAATAAAAATAAAAATTGTATTTATTAGCATGAATAATTTAATATATTAAATATTTATAAGTCCATATGTGAATACATATGTATTCATGAGTATTATGGGTCAGTTTTCCCTCCCATTTAACTTTATCTATATATTTTTAAGTTTATCTAACTAAACTGTAGTAGTTTTATAATAAAAAAAACCACAAAAATGTCTAGTAACACAGGAAAATGATAATTTTATGATGGCAATTGGACAGGCAATGAAAAACTATATAGGATATGGTTAAAAATAGTATTTTTCCCATAGTAAAAATGGGCTATAGGAAAATACTTTGAAATATTTGTTAAATAATCATCTAGCCTGTATTTATTAAGCACCTTCTTCACACCAAGCACTCTTCTATTCCTTGAGTATACAGTGGTAAAGCAAGATCTTTTCAGATGCAGGTAAATGCTGTAAGGAAAATATAATAGGCAGAGAAATAGAAGTTAAGTGGAAGGGGTTCAGGGGTGAAGCTACTTTAGACTATGCATTGAGGGACTGCTGCTTGGGGGAAAGACATCTGGGACGGAATCTATACAGTAAGGAAAGCCAGCATGTGAAGATGTAAGGACACAGAGAAATAAGTAATAATGAGGGCAAGGAACCCTACATGAAATGTGCTTTTTAGAGCTGGGACACAAGGAGCCAGAAGGTGGAGAGACTGGTATAGGAGGCACTGAGAGGAGTAGGCAAGGGTGAGATCATGCATGGCTAGGGTGATGAGTCTGCATTTTATTTTAATTAATGAGAATTCATTGTAAAATTTTAAACTGGGGTATGACATCATACCCCAGAGTACTTGCGGATGGAGTGGAGGTGAAGTTGGAGGGAGGAAGGCATGACAAGCATCACCTCAACATGGAGAGTGATGGGTAGATGGTGATGCTATACTCTGATGATCACTAAGAGAGAGACACATCTCAGGGTGGTAGAATGGGGATCTAGAGAATGAAATTTTCATTCTGGCCATGTTTTGTTGGACATGCTGTAGGAAGGGCCTGGTGGGCAGCTTGGTATCTGCAGCCCAGTGATGAGGATAAGACTGGTGAAACACAGGAATTACTGGTATATGGATGATATTAAAGGCATCGGTCTGGATGGAATCACATAAAAAGTAAGTGAAAATAAAGAATATTTGAGAAGAATTGATCCTGTCCCAATTAACAGAGAAGATAAAACAGGTAGGACAGAGAGATAAAAAGAATAGTTGGTAAGTTATCAAGTTATCAAGACTAGGGAGAGATGGTATCTTACAAGATGACCTGAAGGACTATTTCAAGAAGGAGAAATAACCGATGTGCCAAATGCTGCACAGAAGTCCAATAAAATAGAACAGTGAATTAACCATTGGGTTCGCAACATCACAGTCATGGGTGACGTGGACAATGGCAGTTTTAACACAATGGTGAAGAAGTAAGATCCAGCCGGCACAGAATGAGGAAGAATGGGAGAGAAGGAGGCAAGAAGGGTGAATACAGAAAACTCAACTGTATGAAACTTAGAGAAGCAATAGTAGTTGGAAGGGAATATAGGGCTTCATTAAAGGAGGGAGGTTTGAAAGCTGCTGAAGGAGGGCTCGCTCAAGTGGAGGGCTGCCTTTCATCCATTGTAACAAAAGGGAAGTCAGTGCAGGTCAAGTGCAGGAAGACAGGTGAGGGTCAAAGGGTGAACACTGCAGAGGATGCATGGGGGCATGTCCATCTTTTATCTTGCCAATCTCAATAGTAGTTATCTCTGACGGGCTGGATTATTGGTGAATTTTATTTTGGTGTTTCAACATTTCTTTTTTCTATTTTCTGAAGCTTCTATAATAAATATATATCACATGCAGAATAAAAACAAACATTATTTATAAACCAAATGTTGAACGAAACTTAAAACTACACTAGAAACATCTGAAGACTTTAAAAATAGTAATGTTACATAAGAGATTTACTTGAACATACGTTAGAAAGAGGGTATATTTTTATGGCATAATCTCTGCACTGTTCCGGCTCTCCAGTTATCAAACATACTTCCTTCTTTATCTGTTTCTTTCTATGGGTTGTGTCTGAGGCAACGGCTCAAGAAAACACACCAGTATTGACTCTAGAACTCAACCAGAAAACAGAATTTTTCTGTGTTGGTAACTTAAGTCTAACACAAAAATGTCACATATACGAAAAAAAAAAAAAAAAAGTCCACATTATCCCATCTCTATCTACCTGGTCACAATTTTTTAACAAAACCACATCTTGCTTTTCATCCAATTCTGCCTCAGGCAAAGGCATTTTATGATGTCATGAAACGTACAGTTTATTGGTATAGATTCTATTTCCTTTTAATTTTTTTTAGATGAAATAGTGATATAGTTTTTTCCATTGGCTTCAGAATCCAAGTACACCCAATTTAGGATTTTACAAAAGCACCAAAAAATCAATGCAGAGCGGAAAAAGACAGAGCTGCCAATATATACAATTTATTGACTGAAAAGGAGAAAGAAGTTAAAATAGTCCACCATCACTTGCTTGGGAGTATCTGTCACCCTATTCCAGCCATGGAAAAAAGTGTCTTGACACTCACTGAAATTTGTCTTTTTACATTTGTAAAAGACTTTAAAATCTGGCATAGCATAAGGAAGAGAACATCACTGACCACAGCATGATTAGTTACCTTCTTAGTTGAGTAACAAATTATTGTTCTCAGTTTAAAAAGATTCACTTGGAGGAGCATAATTACACAGGTACTTTTCAGTTCTATTTTCCACAAATAGTTTTCTAAATTTCACTTTCGTTTGCAGCTGTAGTTAGAAATTTTAATGAGAAGAACCCCTGGCTGGTCAGACAAGTCATTTCTTCAATGAACGCAAGATCCTGAATTATAAATGGGGTGGATCTTCTGGGGGAAAGGCAGCCACTGACAGAAAACCAGCAACCCTTCTCCTCTCTTCTCCCTTTCCTTAGGTTTTTTCCCTACCCTCCTTTCATGTACTGAGATGATGTATCTTCCTTTTGGGTTTTTCTTTTCCCCTTAATGTGAATTTCCTCTAAAAAAAACGGGACATCCACGGAGGAGACTGTAGTCAGTTATGAGGGTTCTAAATACCAGCCTTCACCTCATCTGTGTTTGCAACAGACTACTCTCAAGATTACCTTGCATTATATGCAGAAGTTCGCACTTTCAAGGGGGTGTGCAGGGGAGGCGAGCTCTCTTGAGATTTCTATATGTAACAGCCTCCCCTTCAGAATGACTGATGGGCATTCCCCCCCTTCCTTGCATAGCAAGAGAGAACTTGCTGATATTTACAGTGATGAAAACAAATGACCAAACATGGCAGTTTTCGTCTAGAGTCAATTCAGAATTATCCTCGTATAAGCCTGTGGATTTTCCACGGCCGATTTTCAATTCCGGAAAGGTTTCTACTGATACCTCCTGTCCTTCAGGGTCACTTCCCCCTCATTAGTCAGTTACTGCTCAGGGAATACCAACTACATTTAATATCAGATTAAGCCAAGTAAATAAGAAGATGAATCAGCAGGAAAAACCGTGTTGCATACAAAACACAAAAAGGAATATTTGGGGCATATCTCATAGTTCGTATTATCAGCACCACTCTTTTGTAACTGAACAATGTCATGGAATCATTTTAATACTCTCTAAAAATCTTCTGTGCATATCGAATTCGGAGGAATGGGTTGGGTTATTTCAAGTATTTTATAACTAATTATCTAATTTATAAATGATTCAAGGGAAATCTGTTCTTCCACCCAAAGTCCTTGTTTATTCGTTTCAGCAGACGTCAGCATTGCCATGGACAACAGGAAAGAAATCGGGAAAGGAGGATCAAAATAGCTCACTTTGTTGCTTATTAGGTTTCTGATAGAATTCCAGTAAATATAAGACTGGACTGGAAAACAGATAAAGTAAGATTTCCCCGTGTTCTACTTTGGGACTTCCTGTATGCATGTGCCCCTTGGCCTCCACCATGGTGAATAATCAGAAAGCTAGTAATATCAAGGCAGCTATGAAAATCAGTACATTTTCAGGGAACAAGAAGTTGGGGTGAAACTGAAGCAAATGGCTAATGAGCCCAATTTTAACAACTTAGAAACTAGAGTGAAATTAACTCAATTTTCTTTGACCTCCTCCAGCACTCACACTTGTATCATCCTCTCCGCACTGAGCATATACTGGTTTGTGCCATTATTACTGTTAGTAATAACAGTTGGTATTTCTTGATCTTGCACTGAGTTCCGGGCTCTGTAAGGCACCTTACAATCTTTTTGATCTGTAGAGCAACCCTTCCAGTATGATGATTCCCATTTTACTGACAAGGAAACAAAGGCTCAGGAGTAAGTAATATGCTCGAGACCACAAAGTCTGTTGGATCAGTGGTAACAGAAGTGTTCGACCCTAGGCTGGCTGATCCCCATACCGTCTCCACAGAGCCTTCTCGATGGGAGGTGTAACTATTCACAACAGGTCTCCTCTTTCCTAATGAGATGAAGCATCCAGTGGAAGATGGAAGAGGAGTCCCGAGGGGGACAATGGCCTAGAAGTTCCATATCTTTGCATCCCTCATGGTTTCCTGCGCAATGCTCAATGAGCAGTAATGATTGTGTTTTCATTTTCCTTGGGGATTTTGTTTATTTTAGCATCATTTTTGTTTCTGTAGAAAGGCAAGCTACCACAATGCAGTTGCTATATGAGTGCTTTTGTGACCAACAGAACAGATTTTTTTTTACGTATCACAACCCTGTGCTATCACTTACCAATGGATGGTGTACATACACATCGACCCCAGGGGACCCTCGAGAATAGACACAGGAGTGTAAGCAGCATTATCCCAAGTGGTCCCGGAGGATGGCTGCCAACGTGAGGCCTACGGTCAGAGTGTCCTGCTCTGCTCTAAAGATGGATTTGTCGGCAGGACAGGCATCGCAATCTGTCACTACAAGTGGAAGGGCAATCTCGTCAGCTTGAAATGCAGGGGTCACTCTGAGCCCCTTGCACAGAATAGAAAGAAATGCTGACATACCAGGGTGTCAAATTTCAAAAGAGAAAACAGGGTAGCTCCACGCTGGATTTCTCTGCCTCGATAATTTAGAACAAGTGGGTTGTCCCAAAGAAAAAATGGAAACTGTGTCTTTGCTTATAAAAGACAGGAAAAGTTGTCTCAATTCTTGTTAATTTATTCAATGATTCTTACTCAGCACACCACAGAGACTTTAGTACAAAGGCTGCTATCTTCAGAGGCAGCCACCGCCAACACAAGGGTCAACACCCAACTCAATGAAAGCGTATTTACTTTAACTCACTGATCAATGAAATGAGAGCTGTTTCTCAGAAATGAATAATCTTGGAAGCTTTTGGAAACTATCACAAAGACAGAAAAGGGTCATTCTGGAAAGCTTTCTTGCAAAAAGTGTTAAAAATGACCAATGAACCATCTATCCACTTGGACAAGACTATGCACACCTCTGACATTATTCAAGAAATGGATGGAGATGGAATAGAATCTTCTCCTATTCTCAAAAACTTTATAGTGCCTTTCAGGCTTGGTTTTTAGTAGAAAAAGAGCAACCACTCCATTTTTTAGTAGACAAAGGATTGTGCTTCAGTGGGGAGCTCTCCTGTCCTGCTCTAGTTGCACCACTGGTTTCCTAAGTAACCTTGGGTAAAGCACTTAACCTTCTTGCATTTTAGTGTGTCCAACTGTGAAATAAGAAAGATAATGACAACAACAACATTAAGGCTTAGCACCTACATACCTCACTGCAGTGTTTTATGAATTCATCATATTGGGCTTGGAAGGGGCTTTTATGGTTTAAAGGCATTTGACAGCAGTTAGCAAATTACCACATTAATGTAACATATATAGTCCAAGAATTACCTGAGAGGTTTTGCAAGGTACGTGCATACAGGTGCTTTGTGAGCAAGACATTAGGTAACATTAAAAGAAATACAATTGCTTTTTCTATTTACTTCAGGGAGGAACAGGGGGAAAAAAGCAATTTAAAACAACTTATCCAGTTTGGTCAGAATTATAAAAGTATCCACGTAAAAGATCAGCCTCTTGACAGTTTGAATGGGAACTTTGAGAACAGGTAATGTATAACCAGTGAGATGAATCTTCCTATTATCCCAGGATTTTGTTCCTTGTTCCAGCCCCACCCTTCACACTGTCACCATGCCCTCCTCTATCTCCACCATTTCACATTCTTGTCTCCCAACAAAGATGCAACCTCTGAGCAGACTTTTTGGGCTAGATAAACCGTGCCTCTATCACTCTAGCCATATGGAGAAAATCTTAACTACTAAATGCAGCCCTAATTATATCCTATTAGATCATGTAATACATTTTTTTTTAAAATTGACAGAGACAGACAGGGCACAGAGGGAGAGTGAGAGGGAGAAGCAGACTCCCTGCCGAGCAGGAAGCCATATGTGGGGCTCAATCCCAGGACCCTGAGATCACGACTGGAGCTAAAGGCAGACATCTAACTGACTGAGCCACCTAGGTGCCCCCATATAATTCATTCTTAACTGTAATGAACTTTATGCTGACACATGAGCTCGTTAGACTGTCAGCACGGGTGCAAAGCCCTGGACCCCCAATTCCTGAACAGGAGCATCTGCCGAGTACAATACTCTCAGTTCCAGGACAATGCAATGAATGGTGCCAATTAGTTTTAAAACAGTCTAGATATTTATCACGGCACCAGTTTTCAAAAGTACATTGTCACAAATACATACATACTACTTAGACTCTGCATATGTGACTTTGTGGATCATTTCAGACCCCATGCCCTTCATCATGAACATGGAAGTTGCAGGCAAACACCTCCTTAACAGAAACCTCTGCAGGTCATGTGGCTCCTGTAGCTTCCTTGACTGTTGGGTTCACTTTCCAGTTGCCTCATCTGTCATGTGTGATCTGCACACTATCATTTAAAGACCACCCCCTCTTTGTTTTTTCTCATGAAAACAGATCTGCCAGCAAGTTTGTGAAGTCCTGATTGGTTCTTTGCTGTGCGAGGCTTTGTGGCATTCCATCAAGTGGCTGTGGTTGACACCCACATTATCAGTGATGTGCAGAAGTCATCAAACAATGGAGTGATCACTAGCCTGATCACTAGCCATTGGGAGGTCTAGGATACTACCACCCAGCCGTGAGGAATTGTTTTGCAAAGCTGATAGTTTCTTCTATTTCTAGAGCCTCTAGAATTTCCACAATGGAGCACTAACCTGCAAGTCAGGGGACTTGTGTCCTAGTCCCAGTGCTGCCCCTGATCAGGAGTGGGTACTAGACAAGGTACTTCAGTTCCCTACGCCAGTGTTTCTTCAAAAGGGTTGAACCTGATGATCCTATTAGCTCCCTATGAATCTTAAAATAGATATGTAATAATATGATTCCATGACTTTTCATACTATGTGTGTTTAAAAGATATATTAAAGGGGGCGCCTAGGTGGCTCAGTTGGTTGAGCGTCTGACTCTTGATTTCAGCTCAAATCATGATCTCGGGGTCGTGAGTTCGAGCCTCTCGTCAAGCTCCATGGTCAGTGGGGAGTCTGCCTGAGATTCCTACTCTCCCTCTCCTTCTGGCACTCTTCCCCTCCTAAAATAAATAAATAAATAATTTTAAAAATGAATAAAAACTTTCAAAAAATTTTAAAAATTAATAAGAATAACATATACTAAAGGAATGGAGAAATCTGCTGTGGTTTTTTTAAAAGAATGATTATAATGTGCAACCTTTGGAGAGTTGGAGCAAAGTATAAACTTCTATTTATACATGTTGTGATGAGTATTGGGTTTTATATGAAACTAATGATTCTTGAACACTACATCAAAAATTAATGATGTACTATACGTTGGCTAACTGAACATTATAAAAAAAATTCTATTTAGAGATTCATGAAACAAACCAACAAAATCAGTCCATATAAACAAGAAAAAGTAACAGACATGAAATTTAAAAAGCAAGCACTAATTTAAATAAAAATAAAAACTGCTATTTTTGTGCCAGAAGTTGGAAAGCTGGAGACATCAAATAAAAGAGCAATGGCAAAAAAAAAAAAAAAAAAAAAAGCCAGATAAAATAACGGAATAAAGTGGATTCTGTGGGGGGGATTCAGCCCCTTCTTCTACCTCTCTCCTTCCTATTCACTGATCCCCAAAGCCGTAGGAATTGTTTCGTGTTTTTTATGTCCTGAATAGAGAGAAAAGAGCCAATACAAGTACAGAGCAGGAGCGGAATGGATTCTTAAAAAGCCAGCAAGGGAAACAAAGCAGGGTGGACAAAATCAGAATTTCTAAATGGGTGCATGAATAGATAAGCCTTAATAGGATGCCCAAAGGAGAGAGAGTCCTAGTTTGGCCATTGGGAGGGTATTTCTCAGGTGTGTCTATCTCTGTGTGAACTCTGTCTCCATGCTGGAAAACAATGATGCTGTATGCAATGAATCCAGCTTTGCTGGAGTGGTTAGGGCTAATGCTGGTATTAGAGCCACATCTGTGGCCATGTCATTAGCCGTAAAGCCAAGTATCTGCCACAAAATCGCAACTATGATATGTGAACTGAGAACAGCAGCAACTAAAACAGTAACACCACAAAGCCTCAAGGAGTCTTTAATTATTCATTTATTTGAAAAGTAAAGCTCAAGAGTACAGCTGCTAAAGATATAGCTTTTCCATACTCATCCCTATTTATTTGACTCAAAATTTTTCTATTTTTAATGTAATTCTCCTCCATGTTTAATGAACTCTGATGTTCCTGGAAGTCCTACAAAAAGATCGGTGTTAAATCCCAGTACTTCCAATTACATCAGGCATATGAGGAAAATGTTAGCTCTCTAAAATGGACAATCAACCCAAACTTCACTAGGATGAGGGTCACATGGGTATTTAACACACTTGAACGTTGCTATTAAAATAGAGTGACTGCTGTGTGCCTCTGAATTTAGTCGACAAAAATTTGTGAGTCGTACCAAGGCACACTTAAGCCACTCCGAGGCTTTACGGGTCTAGAAGAGGAAAAAGGGAATGAGCAAGATATACGATACAATCTGGTATGCAATAGTGTCATGTAGGCAGGACAGATTCCCAGCCATAGGCAAGAAGGGGGAAGGGCTGACTTCCGAATGGGGATTAAAGAAAGACTCATGGCAGAGGTGGCATGTGAAGGGATTCCTAGTCTAGACAATGAGGGAAAATGACATTTCTGACAGCTGGGTTAGCATGATGGGTAAGTCAAAGGTAAGTGAGAGCAGAGGGAGCTTGAGAGATGGGAAATAGTGGCCACGAGATGAAGTCAGAGATACGGCCATGGAGGGAGATGGAGGATGGGTTACAGGAGACTTGCCTGAAGAGTCTGGGATTTATTTGGAAGTCAAGAGATAAGTCAACAAACTTTTTTTTTTTTTTTTTTAATTGGAAGCCACAGCTCATCGTGGCCCTTTCAGAATTATCTGTCTGACAAGGATGGGCAGGATCGCTTGTGAGAAAAATCCCTGGAGTCCTCGTAGGGGGCTATCATGAAAGCCTAAGAAGGACTTGCCGAGGATGTGGAGTGGGGTGGTGGGAAAGGAGAGTGGTACACTTCCTTCTAGAACACGGCCATCCAATACAACTTTCTGCTATAATGGAAACACTCTCTCTCTGTCCTGTCCGATGTAGCAGCCATAAGCCACATATGCCCAATAAGTACCTGAAATGTGGCTAGTGTGAGAAAGAAACTGAATTTAAAATTTTATTTAATTGTAATTAATTTAAATTTAAAGAGCTACACATATCTAGTGACTACTGTAAAGACCGGACAGTTGTCAAGTAACAAATACTGCACAGGAAATATATCAAAAAAATCAAGAGAAAAAATATTTAAAATGTTTAAGCAGCAGAAGGCAGAAATTTACATTACTTGTGGTAGCTTTCCTAAAATGTTGGCATGAGTCGATTGCCTGTTGAAGTACATTTAGCTGTGACTTTCTAAAGGGCAGGAATATTCATGCATCTTTTCATCTCCTAGTCCAGAGTACAGTCCTAAAAACTGTAAGTACTCAAACTAAACAATTCGGAATGAATTCATGAATGAGTGAGTGCATGAACAAAATGTCTATGCAGCTTGGAATCCACCATTTAAAGAAGACATGTTTTAGACAATACTCATGTGTATGGGCAAAAAAACTCGAGGACTGTATTTGTAACTAATTGTATAACAGGTTATTTTAGTTTCTGTTCTGTGGAAAGTGTAAAGCATTCCAACAAAGGGTTTTAATGTAGATTTTTTTTTTTTGCACCCATGCTGTTGATTGCTAAATGTAATAGTCTGATCATGACGCTGAATAAATGTGTCTTTAAAAAAATAATAATAAATAAATAAAAGAAAGAGCTGGATTTAGGAAAATGTCTGAATAGGTGAAAGTAGCAACTGTGGGCTATCTCTATAACTTCATTCCTTGACTGCTATAAAAATCAAAATACTACAGTGTATGAACAGAACAGCTGGAAGAATTGAAGTTTCATTTTCTTAGTGAAACTGGTAGTGTTATTTTTGCTCAAAAGCTTTAAAAAAGTCATAAGATTCATATGAATGGTAGAAATTTAACACCATGATATATTTAGTTTAATGCTTTGAGAAAGCAATTTCCTGATTATAAAAGCAATACATACTTTTTATAGAAACTTTGGAATGCATTAAAATAATAAAGGAGAAAATAAAAAGTTATCCACAATTCCATAACCAAAGGTATTCACTATTGAGATATTAGTAGTTCCTTTCTTTTTCCCATGTCTGTCTATCCATCATTTTTCTCCAAATAAGGCAAATCTTCATAGCATGAGCAATGTCCCCATTCTTCTAAAACAATCTTCATAGCTGCATAATATTCTGTCATGTGAAAATGCCGTAATTTATAAAACCGTAACCCTACTACTGCTCATCTACATTGTTTCCAATATTCTAGAATGCCGTTTGGCAATTTGTATCAAGAAACTTAAAACAGCTAGTAAGTACTTCTGGGAAAATATCTTAAGGAAATAGTCCTCCATGGGCATCAAAGAATTATTTATAATAAATAGTATAAGGATGCTAAAAGGCTTTAACATCAAATAATCAAAAGAATATTAGTAAATTATATTCATGAATATTAAGTTATAAAAGTTGTTTTTGAAAATTTTTGAAATAAGATGGAAAATACTTATGAGAATAAGTGAAAAACATGAGATTTAGTTACATAGGTAGTATAGGCACCAGTTTTTAAACCAAAACCAAGACATATGCATAGAGTAAAATATACATATGTGTAAATATATATATTTATGTATATGTGTATATGTGTGTGTATATATATACATACACATGTTCACAAGGTGTTTTTTTTTTCTTAATTCCAGTATAGTTAACATACAGCATTACATTAGTTCCAAGTGTACAATACAGAAATACTAGCAATGGTTATCCTTGGCTGAGAGACCAAACAGTAATTATATTTGCTTCCATCCCCAACATTTCCACACACTTAAAGCTCTATAATAGACATTATTGTCTGTTAAGGAGTCCATTGAGTGTTGTGGTTAAGACCTCAGAGTGTTCTGATGCTGTCACCATGTCCTCAAAGAAGACACCACAGTGACATCCACGTTACTTAAATTGTTCAGAACACTGTGAGACAAGTTTGTGCCTGTTCTTCTAGAGAGAAGCAAGTGAGCAGGAGCTTTAAGCAAACGGAGACTTGGGGACTTTCACCACAGTGTACATTCTCATCCCTCTTCTGAGAGGGGCACAAGGACTTGGTGACCTTGCTGAAAACTTTAGACAACAATCATAGAGCATTAACTTCATCTGCTTCCCATTAGAAGGAAAAATCATGGTGTAACCATGTCAAAGAGTCTCACATCCCACGCCGCAGGGGATTTGGCCAAGGGTCTCCCATGAGACCAGTCAAACACACTGGACAGGTGGTATTTGCTTACAGTCGTGCCCCTAGGGCTGGAACAGCTTCCCCTGTGAAAAGGCAGTAAGTATGACAGAAGCGTAATGGCCTCCAAAGCTACTGTTGACCATTAGCAGGACTCTTACCAGCGCTTACTTACGTGCTGCCTGTAAGAATGTGCCGTACTAAGAAGTTCCCTTTATTCTTCATCACTTGTGCCCCCCCTTTGCAGATGAAGAAACATTAATGAAGAGTTTATTAATATCCCTATTTTACATATGGGAAACTTGAAGGGTAGAAAGGATACATAAGTTGGCTGAGGTCCTTTACTAAAAAAGCATCAGCGGTAGGATTTCAGCCCAGGCAGTCTGTCTCCGGAGCCTGGCTCCTCTGCTTTTTCTCTCTTGTCCCCATTCAGCTCCACCATGCTCTTAACCTCTGCTCTGAACACTGTTTACATAATCAAAATGAAGTCTACATGCTTATCTATTTGTAAGCCATTTCCAGCTAAAGTGAACAATTATCCCAATAACTTCAAAGTGAGTAATAATTCACAGAACCCTCTTTTAATAGATAGAGCTCACAAAAGCATACATTCACTGGAGTACTCCATTTGAATTGGGTTCCACAGCCATTTAAGATTTAATTTGAATAAAATTGGCCAAACTTACTGTATTGCGGCACTTACAGAAGAAGGCTGTCTAGTGCCAAAATAAATATTTCTCTGATTGAGATTATGGGCATTTCCTTCCCTAGCTAATTAGGACAAAATGGTCCACTTTTAGAGCACACTGTGTGTAACGACTGATTCCCTGAGCTGGAAGCAGGAAAGTCATTTATCTCCGTGACTATGAATGGTTGTACCTTCACGGCACCACATTCCATGCCATCCTTAGGCATTCAGTTAGAACACGAAACGCCTGCATTGCATTCACCCATCCCAAGTTCTCCTCACTCTCCACATTCATACGTGTTGGTAGAAGGGAGTGATGGAAAGCAGTTGAACTAAATCAACGTTCAGACATAACCAAAAAAGAGGCTTTTAGAAGCAGACATTGTGACTCCAACCAGAAGTCTGTTTTCCATGTACAATCACTGTATTGCCTTCAGACCTTGTTAACACATTTTATTAACATAAAAACATATCTCAAGTCAAAGGATCTTTTCAGAATTCAGGGTGTCGATCTCCCAGAACCTCTTTACAAAGCTACATTCCTAGTTTATTAACCTCTTGCCCTCTGACCTGTGACTCCATTTAATAGGATTCAATGCATCTAGGAAATCATGGTTTATAAGAATAATATCATTTGTCTTGTACTTTAGAGTTTTCAGAGCATTTGTTGAGTGATCGTAGCATTTCAGTTATGGACATAAAAGGAGACAACGGTCCTTTTAGGGGCTGGGAGTGAAGAGCTGAGAGTTGTGCTCTTACATGAAGCAGGACGCCATTTCCTTTCAACCACCATATTGGGATTTGTTGGTAAGTATATGGTCATCCCATGGCTCAGACATTATGGATTGCTAACCACATGCCGAGAATTGCTCAGCAACAAATTAATAATTGTAATGTGCCTCCCAAGTGGCTCCAAGATAGGGAACAAGAATAGGAAAAGCCTATGATGTAATTCAAGGAATTTTTTCTGTAACTCACCAGCTTATCCTCGTGCCACAGGCATTTCCAATGTCCGATAGGCATGAAGTGCCGGCGTTGCTTTCCAGGAGCTTTGGGTGTACTGCAGTCCTCAGGAGCAAAGGACATAGCATTGGGAGTTCTCTGCCGTAGAGGCTGCAGGCAGCCCCAGGAAACCTATGTACTCACTGGACTCCTAACACTCCCCAACCCCAAATGCAGACCCTTACCCCAAATCCAACAGCTGGCTGTAAATCGGAGCCAGAAAAATAAGATGGAACAATTAAACTTCAGGAAGTTCTGTGGATTTAGGGATAGATGATTCAGCTCATGATCTTTCTTTTTTGAGTGTTCAATAATTTATCAGTTGCATGTAACACCCAGGGCTCATCCCATAGCATGCCCTCCTGAATGCCCATGATCTTGAGCAAGTAAACTACTTTCTAAATCTACGAATGGGCTTTAAGCCAAACACCCACTTACTGCTGTCTCCACAAGAGGCAGACCGGGCACCGGGTCAGGTTTTATGGTAATGCTAAGCAAAAGTGAGGTAGGAAATCGGGTGATCGCTAAACCACAAGGGCTTTAGTTACTGGCATTGACTGCAAACACTATGAGAGGAAAAGGTCAAGGGGAGAGAGGACTGAAGGAGCTGATTTTATTCAGGATATATGGGCTCTAATTTTACTGACTGCACCCTGTCTGAGAGAGACGTGAAAAGAGAACACTCCTATTTACAGGAATTCTAGTGAAACTCCCAGGAGGAATTTCATGCCATCCCTAGAGATGCTCTCAGGCAAGAGGAACAAGGAACAAACCCCTTGGAAGAGCCAAGTGTGCATTTTTAAAGAAAATTTACTGGCATAATTTACTCCCCTCGTGCCATAAGATGTTCTTCTTTTACTTTTTACAGCCATGGGAAAAATCCGTTCCTGACTAATGAATTTTTAATATTTGTATAGGAGTCAATCAGTCACAAGCCTTCCTGCTTTGATTTCACACTTAATCTTCTGGTATTTTGACAGCATCCCAAAGATAGGGAGAGAAGCACACAGCTGTTTAAGTTAGGGTTTATTTTCTCCACTCTCTTTACAGCATTAAGAATGCCGGAGATGACGGTAATAGCATTATCTGATTTGATTTGAGTGGCAATCTTTTCAATTTAATAACTCTGATGTCAGCTTCTCTGTCATGCTGCCAAGTTTAATTCCCACTTCTACAGCGATTAATACTCTAACGAAGACACTGTCTGATTTCAGCACCAGCACACACGCGTGCAGCTTTACTCCTCTTCGCTACAACGGGAGCTCCTGCCGTGAACCACGATAAATCAACCCCAGCTAGAGTGCCTATCAATTCAAAGACTAAAAACCATTGAACATCCCCATTTTGCTCTACCCCAGTTAGAGTGCCTATCAACTTGAAGCCTAAAAACCACTGATCATCCCCATTTTGCTCTAAAATTTTCTTACCCTACGGCATATTTAATATTTTAGGATCACTTTATTTTCCAGTGTTTTACCCTGTTTTGCCGCCGTCTTCCAAATCACCTCTCAAAAGGTTAAGTAAGTGGTCTGGGTCCCAAGACCTATCAAGATTAAGTGACTTTTTCCAAAGCAGAATTATGCAAGGCTCTCTGAAGAGTCAGCTAAAAACTTTGCTCCCTAGTCCACAGCTCCATTAGGCTTAAGAGCATATCCAAGCCCCTATGAGGTGGAGGGTTGAGATTCTAGAACTTGGTTAACCTGAGTTCATCACATTCCATTTGGTATAGTGCTTCTGATGTTTTGCACCTTTTTCATCTACATTTAGACTGTGGACTATCAAGGATGCTTGTAACTCTAGGGGTCCTAGTAGCCACTTTTCCTTCTGCAATTTATTTATTTCAAAGATGAAAATCAGGGAGAGAAAATCAGTACAGACTGCAAGTCTGAGAGTCACTGGAGTGCAGGTAGGAATCCCAAACATAGCCCGGCTCTCTAAGCCTAGCGTGATGTCAAAAAGGAGTAAAGGAGCCCTGAAATATCTAGTTTAACAAAGGAAACAAAAAGGCCCATAAGCACTGCCAGTTCTCTGGGCAAAGAATTCAAGGGGGAAGGATAAAAGGCCGTGGCAGGGACGGTGCTCTTGGACCTCCCACCAGCAACTATACAAAATTCCTGCTGTGAAAGCAGGAGGCTTGGCCATTTCTCCAAACTTCTGAACTCCACTATGGCCGTTAAGAGCATCAACTAATCTCTTTCCAATGCTCCCAGCAAGATGAGCAGGTGTTTTGTTTATTTATTTATTTATTTTTAATTGCCGTGTTTAAAGCCCTGGTGATAGTTTCTTTCCAGTGATGGTCAGAGTTTGTTCTCTTCAAGAGGTTTTACAAAAACAATTCTGAGCCAGGCCTTTGTCAGTCTGTACCTGAATCCCAGCAGGAGCCTCCGTGCTGACCTTCCTTCCTCCAACTTTCCTCACTTCAGTATCACTACAGAGAGGACAGACCTGCTGCCCAGCACTCAGGCAGCTCCTTTCCAATACCCGCACTGTTGTGCATCTTGCACGAGGTGTGGGGGTCAGTGGCTCTACCCACCCCTCCCTTCCAGAAGGGGTATGCATCGGCTCTAGCAGATCTGAACCCAAAGCTCAATTCTAGGGCACGGCTTGTGTTTCTGGGGGATTTGATGTAGGTCCGAAGCTTCTGGTTACTATCTTTTTGCCCCAAGACGGGCACCTCCCTGAGAAAAGGGCTGGCACAGAGAATGGCCAGAAGGGGACCCATGAGTAATGACCTTGCTGGTGCCTCTGGACTATTCTTAGATGTCAGTGACAGGAGTCCATAAATTCATCCTTTTTGATTTGGCCAGTTTGAATCAGGTTTCCATCCCTTGAAGCTGAAGGGATCCTGACTGACCAATCCTACGCAAGTCCAACAAGGTCTTCTTACTTGAAAGCTCCTCTCCTTGGTTGTTTGGTTCAACATTCTAGCAGACTTGCCTGCGAAGTACGAACTGGTCTACTCTTCCTTTTAAAACTCTTCTCTCTTTCCCATTGGCTCCCTTTGGATAGGCCAGTTTCTGTCTGCCTTGACCCTCCAGGACCTGGCTTAGTGATTTCCTCAAACCCCTATACTGTCTCCCTTCCCAAATAAAAGTCCTTTGTGTCTTTCAGGACTGTTTCCAGAACTCAACTGATTTCTTTCTTCTACCTCCCACTGGCACATTCATTCCCTGTACTCACCCATCAGGCACCTGATGATAGATTAATGGAGATGCTGATTCCTCAATCCAATTACAAATTTCTTAAGGCCCACGAATTGTACAACGAGTATTCTCAAACCTTTTGAAATTTACCCTACTCTTTCTGATAACTAAAAATTCCACAGCTCTTTCAATTTCACCTGAAATTTCAAAATAAACTAAATATGGTGACCAAAACCAAACTCCATATTTGGTATCATATTAAATATGCATTTTTAAATTCGACTTGGACAAGAAATCTGCGTTGTACCCTGAGACCAATGGTTCTCAAAACTCGAGTGAACATCAGAACCACCTGGAAAGCTTAGGAAAACACAGACTCCTTGGCCTGACCCCTAGTGTTTGTTCTTCAGTGGGTCTGTGATACAACATGAGAACGTGCACTTCTAACATGTTCCCCAGTGATGCTGAAGCTCTGGATTGAGAACCCCACTTCTGAGAATGATTGTGCTGGAGGCATATTCCTTCCTCTCTCCATTCTGTATTTGAAGAGAGCACATCTTTGAGGTCTGGATGCAGAACCTCATCTTCTGCCTCTCTATGGGCATGTGAAGTTATGATCTATGAACTTGGTAGCCACACAGAATAGATGACCACCCAGATCTGCCATGTTGCCGGGTGACACCTATCGCTCAGACTTGTCCCTCTCTCTCTGTATCATGAGGCAATTATAGAACTCACATCCTTACCTCTCACACAAGGGTTAGAACTGAAGTGCTTCTCAGTACATAGTAAGTGCACAGTAAATGCACACTGTTACCACGGGGGTGTCGACATCACTCTTGACAACAGTAGGCAAACCATCTTCTGATTAAGCCCAAGATTCTTTTCACTCCGCAATATCTCTTTCGGACATTTTTTAACTTTCCATATCTTTTAGGTGAATCCACCTTTCACTACAGCACAACCTCTGAAAGTATCTGTCTCCCATCTCGCTATTCCTCTGTTCTATTACAATACTGGAAATTATCTTCTTGGAACAGCCCAGATTTTTTTCCTTCTATCACAAAATGTACTCTTCCCTGCAGCCTAGTTCAGTTAAAATTCCATTTTTAGAAAGTCTGTGCATTAAAACAAATTGGGTTCTGGGCTGAAAATAGGCCCCATTTTCTCACCCCCTGACAATTATTAATGGTTTTTCCACAAAATACAGTAGGCTTCTCATAGACTCTATCTACGGGATTTTTTACCATATTAGCACTGTGGAGAAGAATGGTTATTTGTGGCATTTTGCAGAGACAAGAGGAAAACAACATTCCTTGTCTCCTGCTCTCTTTCATTCACTCCACAGAGTAGAGGCTGGAAGTTTGCTCTTAGTGTAGTCATGGAGTTTCTGAAGCAGCATCAACCCTGTATTCAGAAGCTTGACAAGGGGTGGCCCAGAGTGAGCCAGGGCACAGAAGCACAATGCTCTGGGAGCCAAGAATCAAGCCATTAACATTGTTTCCATGCTTCCCTATAATTAGCCAGATCAAAGGGACCTGGGCTTGCAGAGTTCAGTGGGTCTGCCTCACTCTCTGAGGGCAGTTAGCAAACAGCACTATCAACCTTCAGGGTGACTAATTAATTGTTCACAAGCAGAACTCATTTTCTTACAAATCACTCCCTTCTGAATCCTTTACCAGTTATTCCCAGTTGGAAGTGCTGCACTGGAGAAAATGTTCAGGACTTACATAGTTCCCGTTCCCTGAGTGCTTACTGCGTTTGGCAGATTGCTCAAGAACACCTCAGAGCACCCCTGTCAGCTGAGCTTTGGGTCTCCAGCTCCTGCGATTTGACCAAGCCTCATTTGGGGGAAGTGGTAGGACTTGAACTCAGACCTTTCAAAAAGTCAGTGATTTGCCAATGTTCTTGATCCTTAAAAAAAATCTCCTGAGCTGCTTATGAATACACATGTAATTCCAGCAGGTCTGGAGGGAGGCTGGGAAGCAGGATCTTTAAAAGGCTCCAAGGGATTCTCACTTTCACGGGGCTTGGTAAACCAACTGCAACATTGAAGACACCATTTATGGAACTTTATAATGTCATTCCAACACACTGAAAACAGAAAAGTCCATTTCATGGGCGCTTTACACTTTTGTGATGTGTCTGTCTCTTCTAGCCTTCTTCTCAGAGACCCAGACTCATTCCTATGATAGTCCATACACATGTCAGTCCTCTGCCCAGAACCCTGAGGCGTACCCAGTTTCACTTATCACAGTGCCCAGAATCCTTACAATGGCCTACAAGTACTCTACGTTTGGGTCTGCTCCTTTTCATTTTTTTTAAGAAGATTTTATTTATTCATCTGACAGAGAGAGAGATCACAAGTAGAGAAGCAGGCAGAGAGAAAGGGAGAAGCAGGCGCCCTGCTGAGCAGAGAGCCCAACGCGGGCCTCGATCCCAGGACCCTGAGATTGTGACCTGAGCCGAAGGCAGAGGCTTAACCCACTGAGCCACCCAAGTGCCCCTGTTTGGGTCCACTCTTACCTCATGGCCACTACCACTCCTCCACTCATTCCTCTCTAGATACTTGGCCCCTCTGCCATCCCATAAACATTCTAGGAACTCCTGTCTTTGCACCTCTGCGCTTGCTGTTCCCACTCCCTAGAACACTCTTCCTCCAGGTATGCACATGGCCAACTCCCTCGTCCGCTGTCAGTCTCTGTTTAAACTGTGGCTGGGGAAGGCCTTCCCTGACATAAAACTCCAACCACGCCCCACTCCTGTGATTCCTAATACCCTTTACTTTCTGACACTTTTTCCTTTTTGTCATACATTATCACCTTCTACCATGCTGAATAATCTACTTATTATGCTTATTATCTACTCACCATCTTCTCCCACAGGGTAAGCACCATGAGGTGAGGAATCTTTGCTTGTCTACTGATGTATCCCAAGCACCTAGAACAGTGGCCGGTATGTAGTAGGTGCTCAATAACTACATGCTGAATTAAGGACTAGAATGGAAATGAGACTTCACACAACACAACAACACTTAACCTTACTATATCACTGCACTCTGATGCAGCCAATCCAATTCTGTTCTAATTTATTTTATTAAAGCATTGGGTAGAATTCTCGACTTGGCCAGTGACAAGCTCTGACATAATTAAAATTCTGTTGCTCGTTTGCCAATACTTGCTGGGTGCCTATTTCAGTCAGGGCCCTGATTCTCTTCATGTGCCATACGACCACCAAAGACAAAAACGTCTTCCAAAGGTAAATGACCATAATGGTGGGAAACAACTACACATGATGACTGTCCATGAGCAAATAAGAAAGATGCTAAGATGAAAAAATCAGAAGTTTTGGCATATGAGTTCTGACACAATGCTAACTTTGAGGGGACAGAGAAAAGCCGTGAGAAATACCTGAGGAAAACAGGCAAGGTGTCCTTGAGTCAGCACGAGAAACACTAACATGCTTCAGGGGTGCCTGGGGGGCTCAGTGGGTTAAAGCCTCTGCCTTTGGCTCAGGTCATGATCCCAGAGTGCTGGGATTGAGCCCCGCATCAGACTCTCTGCTCAGCAAGGAGCCTATTTCCTCCTCTCTCTCTCTCCCTGCCTCTCTGCCTACTTGGCGATCTCTGTCTATCAAAAAAACAAATAATGTTTTTTTAAATGTTAAAAAAAAAATAAAGAAACATTAACATGTTTCAAATTATATTAAGTTGATTACAGCAAAGAATAATGTTTTAAAACCTAGAGTTTAATTGCCATGTTTTGTGAATTTTCCTTTCAAAACTGTTAAAAGGATGGCACTGGTTTTATTTCAGATGAATAAATTTAAAAGAACAAGATTAGTAGACCCGATACTATCCCAATTATTATTTGTAATTGTGTCTTATGGGGTCTTAAGTATTCTTTCACCTCAGTTTGGCTTCATATTTCAGAACTAACACTGTCAGCACTTCCCCACCATATTAGTTTACTAGGGCTGCCGTAACTAAATGCCACAGACTGGGTGGGTAAGCAATGTAAATGTGTTTTCCCACAGCTCTGGAGGCTGGAAGTCCAAGATCAAGGTGCTGGCAGGGTTGGTTTCTTCTGAGGCCCCTCTCCATGGCTTATAGATGGCTCTCTCCTTCCCATGTCCTCATGGGGTCTTCCCATGTGTCCTAATTCCTCTGCTTATAAGGACACTAGTCATACTGGACCAGGGACCCCCCCACCGTGTCCTCACTTTAACTTAATTAAAACTAACTTCGAAGACCCCCACCTCCAAATACAGTGGCCACATTCTGAGGTAATGGAGCTCGGGGCTTCAACATATGACTCTGGGGGAGAAATAATTTAGCCCACCTACCTCTCTGATTCTAATCCAACCTACTCGGGAGTAAGTGAAGTGTATTATTTTGCATCTTCATCTGTTGTCATATACACAACAAAAAGCCAAAAGAAAAACATACAACTTCACATTCAATGTATGTGATGTCCCCTCCCCAATAAACAGAAATGAACTGGATAGCAATAGAAATTAGTTAATTGAAGTTAATTTAACTACAACTAAGATTTTTAGTTTAGCTCATCAACTAGGGAGAATCAAAGAACTTCTACTCAAACCTTGGGCTTTCCTCCTAGATATTTTCATTTTAAATTGGTTTTCACAGACACCTTTTTTCTCCTAACAGTCTTCTCTGGGCATTTGGTGAAAATTAAAGAGAGAAAGGAACATCCATCTAAGAGAGAATCAGTCAATCCAGGAGGAAAACAGGAGGTTTAAAATCAGCCGTACCCAGATGTTTCAGCATCAAAACATCCCAGGAATCACAGTGGTCTCCACATTACATAGAGTGGACTCTGAATGGAATACAGCTGTCAGGAGCATCTCAGTGGGATTCAGAACAAAGTGGTGGGAGAATTTTGTCAAGTCAAACATTCCCTGAGGGCCTACTACGTGCAAGGAGTTGTGCAAGACCCTAGAGGGGATTTAGCAAGACGCTATTGGAAGAAGTGAAGAGTTTTTATGGGATGAATTAAAAATTTGGTGGAGATATAAAAGCTGTCCAAAAAACTTGAGGGCTTGCAGGCAGAAAAAGGATTCAATTTATTCTCAGAAGCTCCAGAATGCAGAGTTGGATCATGGTTCAAACTCTGAGAGTCTGCTTCTGGCTATAAGAAAGATGAACGAACAGTCTAACAGAACTATCTAGTAACACTGAGGTAATGAGTTCCCGCTCACCAAACATATTCAAGAGGAAGGCTCAGGGTGCTGTGGAGGAATTCACGTTTCAGGGAGAGAATATACAACTCCCTTGGTTCCTTAAAAATCTGAGATTCTCTCATTAAGTTCACTCCCTCTATGGACTTTCCATGATAGAGTCAACGACGATATCTACTTTTTATGCATTGTCTAAATAATATTTTGCCTACAGTAGAAATAAAAATTAGTGTCATCTATTCAATGATGCATTCCACACAGTAAAATTATCCATAATTTCTTCAGTCCTTACCAGTCACTGTAAAGAATCCGTGACACATCTCTCTCTCGATCCCCTGCCACTAAATGTGGATCAAGCCTACAATCAAAACCAACCACCCTGTCATGAAGTGATCCAGACAAAATGGCCCCAAGTATATCAGTGCAGGAAATATAATTAAAATAACATAGCTCCATTCTACACTGTACCTTTGTTACAATACCACTTTGGTGGGACAAATGGTCTCCAATACTCAGCACTGGCTTCGCAGACTTAATATTCCTGTACTGTGACCAACAAGGCAGTTACTCATGATTGCAGGGGGGAAAGAGGCTACTGTACCATATATTTGCATGGGGGTCTTTTGTTCCTGCTGCGAGTATCTTTGCCAAGTTGTTAAGGAGGGTGGGGATCCAAATGTTAGGCGGTGAAGGCTAAGCCCAACCTTGAGAAACGACCTCAGGGGAGGCAGCTCTGAATGGAAAAGGGTAAACCTCTGTCAAAGTTAAGTTCCATCTGATTTCATGCTCTGATGAGCGGTGGAAACCAAAATCACCTAATTTTCTACCCAGCTAGGCTAGGAGGATGGTCACAGGGAGACACATTTCGCAATCATCATATTTTATTTGATTTTACTTTTTGCTTGTCACCCCTAAATTAATAAGGGCCACCACCGTTCAGCAGCTTAATCAACAGAACTCCATCATTCTGTCAGCCCCTTAGGAGGAAAGGAAGTGTGCAGGAGAAAGCCTGGCTGGGGTAGGGGTGCATAGCGGAGAAGGGAGGAGGTGGGATAGGGATTGCAAGAGAAAGGTGTGGAAAAATAATGTGAGACCTCACGTATAATCTGGAGCTGAGGCAGCCATGTAATTATAAAGCTAGCTTTTCTTTCACTTGACAGCACAAGAAAAGGAGGTGAAGAGAACCTTTTAAATGAAACATGACATTCCCTTATTAAGGTCTGATTTAGATTTTAAACGGCTTAGACTTTGCATTTACTTCCACACTCTGGGTTATCCAAGGAATAGGTGTTTAATAGAAAGAGCAACTACAATTGGTTTTTTTTTTTTTTTTGGAACCATATGCACATATTTCTAAACCAACAATTTCTATATGTAAAAAGCTTCTATAAACATAATTTTTTTTTTTTTTTACATTATCCGAGCAGTAAGTGGCCACCTTTTGGTAGGCATAAATGTAGTTTAGCTTACAGGGAAAACACACGACATGCTTTTTGTTTGAAAATAACATGATGCATAATGTGTGCAATGAATGCATTAAGAATTTATTGCCCGTTTCTGCTTCAGTTTCTCTACTGGGGGTAGCCCACAGAAACTGCAAGTCCCTACAAGCAGGGTTCCGTGGCCCACATTACTTGGGAGAAATGCATGCTGGGACCCGTACACCCCAAACAGGAGGGCAGCTGCAGTATGTTTCCTATGGGGTGAGTGGTCTAACAAGTTTCAGGGTGTATATTCTGTCTCACAGCCAAAGGTGAACATCCCTGCCTCTTCTCGCATCTCCACACCACCTTAATATGCCTCCCACCCTGAAGGACTCCAGATATTTCCTCCCAAAGTGGGTGTGAAATGTCCCAAATTGCTGCGACTGCTTGATAAGTATTATCAATAATATTCATAATAATGCCCAGTATCTACTGGACATTTTGGCATATTGCAAAATACTTTGTATACATTATCTGTGCATGAGATGAATATTATTAACCTCATTTTATAGAAAAGAGAGCTGAGGCTCAAAGAATGCAATTTACTCAGTGTACACAGCAAGTAAATGACAGATCCAAGACTTCAGCCCGAGGCTCAGGCTCTCAGTCCAAGGCCACCCTCTTTTCTCTTCTTTTCTCTTGTCCTTCTCGTCCCTTTCTTTCCCTTTCTTCTCTTTTAATAGCTTTATTCAGGTGTAACTGACATATAATAAGCTGAACTTAAAGTGTGCAACTTTATCAACTGTGATGTGTATATAACAATAATAACATCATCATAATTAAGAAAATCAAACATATCCATCAGCCCACCAAGTTTCCCCCTGATCCTTTGTAACATCTCCCAGTCCCCATTCCATACTCGCTTATCCCTGGCAACCATTAATCTACTTTTTTTTTTTTAAGATTGTAGCTATTTATTTGAGAAGGAGAGCAAGAGAGAGATTGAGAAAATGAGTGGGAGGAGGCTCAGAGGGAGAAACAAACTCCCTGCAGAGCAGGGAGCTGGAAATGGATTCAATCCCAGGCCCCTGGAATCATGAAGGCAGACGCTTAGCAGACGAGGCACCTTCTAATCTGCTTTCTTGCACTGTGGATGAGCTTGAATTTAATTTTATATAAATGGAATCATACAGCCTATACTCTTTTTTGTCCAGTTTCTTTCACTTAGCATAATTATTTTGAAACTTATCCAGGTTGCCACATATATCACAAATTCATTCTTTTTTATGGCTGAATAATATTCCAGTGTATGGATATACCACAGTTTGTTTATCCATTCACCTGTTGATGAACATTTGAGGCCATAACATATACGGCTGCTATGAACATTCATATACAAGTCTTCATATGAATATACACATTCATTTCTCTTTGGTAAATTATTAGAAGTGGCATGACTGGGAAGTATGGCAGGTGTATGTTTAACTTCTTGAGAAGCTACCAAGTCGTTTTCCAAAGTGGCCATACCATTTTGCATTGCCATCAGCAGAGTGTGAAAATCCCACTTCATCCACATCCTCTCTATCACTCGGCATGGTTAGTCTTTTTAACTGTATTCATTCTAATGGGTGTTGAATGGCATCTCATGGTGGTTTTAATTTATACTTCTCTAATAACAAATGATGCTGGCCATCTTTTCATGTGGTTATTTTCTATCCACATATCTTTTTTGTTCAAATGTTTTGTCCATTTTTAGCTGCATTGTTTGTTTTCTCACCATTGAGTTTTGAGTGGTTTTAGACATTTTGGATGCAAGTCCTTTATTGGATATGCGATTTAAAATATTTTTCCCAGTGTTTTTCGAAGAACAGATGTTCTTAATTTTGATAGTCAGATTTAGTCATTTTTTTGTGTTTATGGATCATGCTTTTAGTGTTCTATCTAAGAAATCTTAGCCTAACACAAGGTCATAAGTATTTCTTCCTTTGTTTTCTCCTAGAGGTTTTATTTATAGTTTTTGATTTTACATTTAGGAATAGAATAAGTTTTTTGTTAATTTTGCATATGGTGTGAGGTGTGGGCTAATGTTATTTATTGCATATGTATTTTTTATTTGATTATTTTAATATTACTATTCTATATTTGACTACTTAGAAATTTTAAAATTTATTTGTTTATTTCAGAGAGTGAGAGCAAGAGAGAGAGAGAGCGCGCGAGTAGGGGTTGAGGCAGAGGGAGAGTGAGAGAGAGAGAAAAAATCCTCACGCAAACTCCCTCCTGAGTGCGGAGTCCAACACAAGGCTAGATCCTGGGACCTAGAAATCATGAGCTGAGCCAAAATCAAGAGCCAGACGCTTAACCAGCAGAGCCACCCAGGTGCACCATTTGAAAATGTTTTATTTTCAATTATTTTAAAGCATCTTTCTCTTCCAATTCTATGAGCAATTCTTTTTCTTTAGGAATACCAAGATGATAAATAAACAGGAGATTTTAAAATAAAGATAGTCAACAGCATAAGCCAGACAATATTAAAGTAACAACTAGGAAGTGACCAGACATCGAACAGGCTCTAGGAAAGGGCCTCCTGAGAGAAGGCGGAAGCCCACTCCTCTGCCCATCTGCTGGGGGTCACCGATGGCCCTGCACGTGGTAAAAGTGAACGGTAACACAGTCTACGTGCTCCATTATGGAGTCCTACACAATCAGAGCACCGCATTGGAAACTGAAAAACTAAAGATAACATCCATTAAAGGCAGACTTCAGTCTATCAAATTATATACTCTGAGCAGTGCTGGTTGATAAATAACATTTCTCCAGTTTCTTTCATCTCTTGTTTTATTTTTTCTTCCAACTGGAAGACCTTTTTTATAGGACGTTGTTGTTCAGAAATGCTACTTTTGCCCTGTGGCAGACTAGAGTGAAAATGTCTGTAGTAACAGCCAAGAGCACTGCTTTGTCCCTTCCCAGGGGTAGGTCACTAGAGACTCAAAATCTAGAAGAAACTGTTTCTCCTGCTGCTCCAGGATTCTAATTTTAGCACTGGGAGCTGGGGAATGGTGAGCTTCTGGGAAATTGTATTTTTTATATAGATCTGACAACACTGGATCTGTACCTTAAATTCTTCACCAAAAACCTATGTTAATCAAGAGATCAGCAAGCATCTTTCCAGGAAAAAGGGGGGGGGCACGGAAAGGAGGGGGTCATAGAAACTAGTTGAAAATAAGGATTCTTTACAAAAATTGGTAACTTTTCTTCCTAGGTGGAAAAAGTTAAGTAAAGCAAAATAATAGCCAAGAGAAAAGCAGCTATTTAAAATATTCAATTTAAGCCTGAAATTAAATTACTTGACCTGGTATCCTTGATTATTATTTTTTAAATATTTTCACATGAAGTATTTCAAATATACCAAATAGCATGAACATTTTAAGTCACTGACAATATAGTGAACATTTCTCTATTCCCTTTCCCATTTATTAATCTTAACATTTTACCAAATTCATTTATTTCTTAATATAATACATTAAAATAATCATTCTTGATTAAAAATTTACAGATAAGAATAAATTGCAAGACATGAAAAATATGCTTCCTCCCACTTTCCACAGGCATTGGTAATCAATCATGGCACTCTTTGTTCTTAACCCCTATCAACTGATTGAAATTCGTCCCAAAAAAAAAGAAAGAAAGAAAGAAAAAGAAAATGTAATCACTATTCCTGAAAAATGAATAAGAGGCATAAACAAAGGGTTCAATCTAAAGACAGGGAAAGACTGAACTTTCTAGACCAATTAGCTTGACTTCATGAATAATTACAGAAATTTTGCTTTGTGAAAAATGAGTAACATCAAGCCAGCCTGCTTTCCTTCTGTGAAAAACCCAAGGTGTTTAACAAAAAGACAAAGGTTGGGAAAATAATGAAGAACTATTTTTTTGGTCTAAATCTTGGCAATGTCTTGGAATCAATCTGTAATTTAAAGTCTGATTTTCCCTGGATCTATGGTTATACTGAAAAAGTATTTGCTATCTATTTTTCTGGTGCTCCATAGTAAGATTTTCTCTACTGTTAGGTTCCTCATAGAACAGAAACAGTGCAGAAATGTCTTTGAAAAATGCTTCTTAATAAAACAACAACATAGGGTCCCTTATTTCACCCTCCCTTTAACTTCCTGTCATTCACTTAGTATTTTCCAGAGCACATTTTTTTTAGTATTTTCTAGAGCACATACCCAACTGTTAGACTTCTCACCCAATGCAGCCAATGCCTATGTGTTCTCTGAAAATTTCCTTCTCCAGACAAGGGGTTCACAAGACTCTCCCTGAGACCGTGTACCAAACGTGTTTTCTAGTTTTGAAGTGAGATGAGGGGGGCACCTGGGCGGCTCAGTGGGTTAAAGCCTCTGCCTTCGGCTCAGGTCATGATCCCAGGATCCTGGGATCGAGTCCCGCATCAGGCTCTCTGTTCCTGCTTCCCCCTCTCTCTCTGCCCGCCTCTCTGCCTACTTGTGATCTCTGTCTGTCAAATAAATAAATAAAATCTGAAGTGAGATGAGTAGTTAAAATGCTCTTTTATTTGAAGACGTAATACTAAGAACATATCAAGTTTTCAATGTTTATCTGTGACTCCAACAACTTCCCAGTCTTTACCTGCCCCTTCACACTTAATGCCCTGGCTTCACCTAACCTCTCTCCCACTAACGGTAACAGCTCTGTCTTTGTGACTGTCTGTTTCCCTGCCTGAACATCAAGTAGTTGCTTCCATTCATTCCTTTCGTAGTATGTAAAATATGAAGAGATAAAATCAAAATTCCTCTCTTAGTCATGAGTTACAAAATGATCAAGCCAATCTTGCCCTCCTTCTCTATTTTACTCTGTGAAGTTATTTCGGAAAATACTCCTATCTTCCAACTGCTCTTCAATTCTAAAAACAGTTAGGGTAGCTTGACCCGCCTGGGATGTCTGGAATCTGGAAGAAGATGAGATAAGAATGCAGGCTCTCTTCCTGATAGTTTTGTTCTGAGAACTATCCCTTGCCTTTGCAGGATTTAGTCGGCAGGCAGGAGTTAGAAAGGACCGCCCAGTCATGTGCTGCATTGTTCTGTCTTTCATTTCTCTTTTTGGCCATTAGAGAAACCACATTTTTTGAGAGCTATAGCCAAAATGTGCTGGGTGCTATTAGAGAAAAACATCCTCATTATTTATTGACGTTCTCCTCCCTGACCCCAATTTTCCTCCTTTGGAAGCTCAAAAGACATATTTTTTTGAATTAAAGTAACTAAGCTTAAAAACTTACTAGCTGGAGATATTGGTTGGGAGATTGTTCTAGATTAGGTTTAATCACTTTAGATCAAATCAAATGACTCCGAGTTGGAAGTAGAAGGGAATGATGCTCCTTACGGCATTCATGGAATTCTGACCTAAAGTAACTCTTTTAGGGATGCCTGGGTGGCTCAGTTGGTTAAACATCTGCCTTAAGCTCAGGTCCTGATCCCAGGGCCCTGGGAGCAAGTTCGGCATCTGGCTTCTTGCTCAGCGGGGAACCTGCTGCTCCCCCCACTCTTGTGCCCTCTCACTCTCTCTGACAAATAAATAAGTAAATAAAAATCTTTTTTTAAAACAGTAACTCTCTTATTTTAATTATCAAGGTAAGTTTTCTCAGCCCCCTCCCAATTTTGCATCATCTTCTACACACATTCTTGTTTCTCAGTCATATTTCTATTCCACATCTTCCAGTGGCTTTATTTACTTGAATCTCTCAAAACAGATTTTAAAAATATTAAGGGCTGAAAGTACCTAAAGATGGAGAGTTCTGAGAGTAGAGAAATAAATGTGCATGTTCTACTGGATGGTTGCTTAGAAAGCTAGTTCATGGAGAAATGTAAAAATGAGGAAGGAAAACTGTATTTTGTTGAGAGCCTACTATGTGCCAGGCACTGTAATAGACACTTTCATGTTACCATATTCATTCTTTACAATAACTCTATAAAGTATTATTTCCACCTTAAAGGTGGGAAACTGAACTTCAGAGAGAATAATTTCATTGCCCAAGGCTATACATCTTCTAAATCAAGATCTAAAACCAGGGCTTTAAGATCCTGGCTCTTATGATCACAACAGGAATGCGACTCTCATTAGTTCCAGTAATGCCTTTCTCCAATGGCACTCAGGAAGTATTTACTATGTGTTATATGATCCCTACTGTACTAGCATATTATGGGATAAATAGTATATATAGTTAGTCCCTGCCATCAACAGCTTTAATCTGAATATATTCCATTTCTTTCAATTAAGAGCCATGTAATCATAAAAAATTGGGGGGAGGGCAGGGGGCAGGAGAGAGTGAAATATAATCAATATGGTAGAAAAGGAAAGTCTCGATGAATTGACGGAGACATGGGAAACCCCATGAGAAAAGGGCTGATTAAAGCAAGCCTTAATGGAGCTTAAGATTTCATCTACACTCATCTTGCCTTTACTCCTTCTTTAACAGATGATTCATGTTGGGAGTAAGGCAGGGGGGTCCTCTCAAAAGCAATTGTAGCTCCATTTTACCATTGTACAGACAAGGACCCTCAAGTCTAGAGGAAGAAACTCAATAAAATCTATCCAGCTGAAGAGGATCAAACTCGGACTTTGAATTTGTCCCTTATCCAATTTCATGCTTCTTCCACATGTTTTAGTGCAGAGCATTCTTAACATTCAAGAATTCATTCATCCACTCATTCATTCTTCAAAAAATATTAAATCCCAAGCATGTTCCAGATATTGTGATAGACACTGGTGAAATGATAGGGAAGATGCCAGATGTGGCCCCTGCCTTATAGAGCTTATAGGTAGATACAGATCCTCACCCTCCCCCAATATAGTTAATAATAAATTCATAGAATAGACTACAGAGCATTTGTTTACTCCTTCCTAAAGTTTAAGTCATGATTAGTGATCTATTAGTTTATTTTTATGTAAGTGTTTCCTTTTAACTTCGAGTTCCATGAACATCATCTATGCAGAAAGAATTATTTAGATCAGGGGTTCTCAAACTTCAGTGTGATGAAAATCACTCGGAAGACTCATTAGACTCAATAGAACACACATTGCTAGACTCTACTGCAGAGTTTGCGACATAGCCAGTAAGGGACAGGACCAAGGATTTGCATTTCTAACAAGCTGCCAAGGGATACCCCTGCTGCTGGCTATGGGGACCACACCTTGAGAACCACTGATTTAGATCAGCCCCAGAATGCAAAGCCTCCCGCACAAGAAACTAAGGACAGAACAGATGGCTGATATCATCTCTTGCCCGTAGTAATGAGTACTATTATTCTGATATTACACATGAGAAAGCTAAGGCAAATAAGAAAACCAATGGTTTGTCCAAGAATGTGCCTCCTGACTAATAATGAGTGCAAGACGTCAGGTTTCTCCAAGCAAAATTAAATATTACAAAGAATACTACTTTAAGCCTCAATATCCAAGGAGTGATTCCCTCTTACCAACTCTGAGAACCAGTCAACAAAACTAATGGGCCGGTCCTGAGCCCACTCTCCAAACTGGTTCTTGAAATCCAACAATTAATATTCATAATCCCTACTCCTGGTGTTAAACGCCACTCCAGGAGACGCTGAGTGATTAATGAAGGATGCTCTAGACCGACAATCTGGAGACCACATTCTAGTCCAGCCTCAGACCCTGAGTATTTAAATTAGTTGAATTAGAGTGCCTGGGTGCCTCAGTGGGTTAAGCCTCTGCCTTCAGCTCAGGTCATCGTCTCAGGGTTCTGGGATGGAGGCCTGCATCAGGCTCTCTGCTCAGTGGGGAACCTGCTTCCTCCTGTTTCTCTGCCTGCCTCTCTGCCTACTTGTGATCTCTCTCTCTCTCTCTCTCTCTGTCAAATAAATCAATAAAATCTTAAAATAAAATCAATTGGTTGAATTAAAGCAAGAAGGGTCATTTGCTTCCCCTAGGAACTGAATGATTGGAGAGATGACTTGTCAAGGGACTTGTCAAGTCCCATCCATGGACCTCAAAGGGACTGAAAAGTGGAGTAAAAGAAGGGGTCGAGCCACAAGGAACAGGGTTCCAAATGCCAGGGCATCTTCTGAAGGAACAGGAGGAGAGCCTCATCCTCCCCTTGCTGCACCTACAGACCCACAGGGCAATGACTGGTGATCTCTCTCATCCAGTCTGAGCCATTGACTCACTGTTGGCACTGACAAAGGAAAAGAGGTCTCTCATCGACACTAGTGCCCAGCCACCCCATTTATACCTGTTACAAATGCCACAGTAATCTAAGCAGGAACACCATGCTGCGTGTGACAACAAAATTTACCAAAGAAGTGTAAGCCACAAAACCCGCCTAAGTGGCTCATTGTTCCATGAAGCTAATTGACTGCCAAGGAATGGATGGAGAGAAAGATGTACCCCTTCGTCAACTCCGCAGAGCTCCAGAAACCAGGGGCAGGGAAGGAGCAGCAAGGCACGGACTAAAATGCAAATGCATTTCTGCACTGCACAAAGAATTTAATATTCCCTAAGCTGAAGAAACCAACCAAGGACACAACTGATGGATGTACAATTTTTAATTCCAGACAGCCAAAACACAAAAGAAAAATAGTGAGTGCTATGGGATACGGACTCCTCACCCCTCGTAATGCCACAAATTTGAAACAAGCTCAAGAAGGTGTGAGATGAACATGGGAGTTTTCTAGGCATTTGCAGGAATAGAAAAATCAATAGGTAACTACCGAAGCCGTCCTACACATTCTCTCAAGGGCTGCCTGAGCCACTGCTGTTGAACTTCATTCACCTGATCCGGATGAGACTCAAAACCCCTTTAAAGGCAGTGGTTGCACCTCTAACAGCTCTTTCCACTTCACCTGCAGAGAATCTTACTCCGTTTTACACTTTCTGGTTTTTATGACAAAATGCTGTCCTCTTCCATTGGCTCCACTTACAAAGCAATCCAAACCGGGTCGCAGGCCCGCCACCTTCAAGAAGTCGCGTGCCCTAAAACTTAATGCAGCCACTCCAGGTCTTGCCCACTTTTCCGTCAAGGGTCCAGGATTTTTCCAGTAGGCAAAATAGAGCTTGAAGCACACCAAGCTATAAGTCAGTGTCAGGAAACAAGGTCATGCATTTTGCGGCATATGATCTAAACCCACGCTGTGCCAAATTGGCCTTAAGTCACTTGAATTGACAGAAAATGTGCCGAGGCTGACACTTTATTTTTACCATGTGCCCTTATTGCAAGATAAAGGCTGTCACCTTATCCTTTTTGGGAATTTATCTCTGGCTTAACAGCTTCCTAAATGCTTGCCTTTGTTTGATAATCATGTGAAAGTATTGCTTTAAATCATCTGTCTCCCTCTCTCATTTATCTCTGCCTCGCAGCGGAGCAGCTCCCCAGCTATTTGCACGGAGGTAGGTGATTAACGGGCTCACGGAGCGCCCCTCTGTTGCACCAGCATTATCTTCCCAGTCACACCAACACGTGAGTGGTGATGAGGGAAGCTCGGGAGAGACACAAATTGAAGGAATTGCTCAAATAAAACGTGTTATTAATTGAGAGGGGAGACCAGTAACAGAAAACATTTGCTTTCAGGAAAAAAAAAATTACTATGGGAGTACAGTTTCACAAGAGAGGAGCACTGTAGCGACTGTCTAGTTTCCGATGAAATCACACTTTCCAAACTTGTACATAATCACAGTATACCATTCTTTCCATGCTACTCACTTAATATGTTTAAATTAAACTTCAACGGAGGAATTTTTCAATGTGATTTTGCATTCTAGCGTATCCTAGAAGACATAAGTCTGTGGAGGCTGATTACGGGTTCCTATTGTTGAATCCTTCTGGAAGAGCCGGCTAGCTGGATTCCTGCAAGTTTCACATTTGGTATCTGGGCAGACAGAGCCCTTCACAGCAGCAGCAACAAAAGTCTCACAGCTATGCCACACTTCCAGCGGCCTCTAGGAAATGAATGCAAAGCACTTCTCTCCTGGCAAAGGCTCCGTGCCCCTGGAATGAAGTAATTTATTTGCAATCCGCTCTGCCTTCTGCCATGCCAGCCTCAGATACCAGACAGCACGTGACTTCCCATTCCACCCCACACAGGCATCCTAGTGGTGAGAGCGAGCAGCCCACAGCTTGATTTTGCTGGCATGGGGGTAACAAATCCCTAGACAGCTGCACCCGCTCTGCAGGAGATTATCATAATTGATCTCTATATGTTTCTCATTCGCAGATAAAAGATGGCGCATGAGCACGCAGACTTCCCATAAGGTCCCACTGGGGTTGAGGGCCCTTAAACATATCCAGTTCCTAAGGAGAGGAAAAGGATGACTTGGACGTTAATTAACAGATTGATGAATATATAAGGTAGGAATCCACAGGGACTAAAAGAAAACTCAGCTGGAGCTAAGACGCGGACATGCAGGACAACGATGGCCAAGACACTTGACCTCTGTTGAAGCCTCAATTAGCTGAATGGTAACACTGAGTAAGACAAAAACCTTGATGCAAATCAGATATTGGCTTTAATTTCCTCTGATGAGCTTCCTGGAGTAATTTACAATCTCAGAAATAACAGTCAAAACACAAAGCAAACATCAGAAGTGCCCGGAGGAGAGGGAGCTGTGTCACTTCAACTGCCAAGCGTATTACACAAAGTCTCTTAAGTCAGCCTGCCTAGCATTCTAGTAACTTAAAGCACACAGCAGGACGGCAATCTAAATCTTCCATACTGGAAATAGAGGGTGCCATGTGATTTTAAGGGGGGAAGGAGGTTAAAAACAAACAAACAAACAAACAAACAAAACCATCCGGATCTCCCTACGTGATCCAAAGATAATACCTTTTCCTAGAAATTGCTTTAAAGAAACCCTACCATGGTGCTAAAGGGAAAAAAGCCTGCCAAGCGTTCTGAGGGTTCCAAAGAAAAAGACTGCAGACTGTAGGGGGGTAATGAGAACTTTCACACTTCCACATTATATAATTAATTCCTGAGTACCCAAGACTATTTAAAATGCAATTTGCTGATTGGAAAGGAAAGAAAAAATGAAGTACAAAGAGGATAAATGAAGATGCCACTCGTTAAGCAGGTGACCGTGCATGGTGACGTTGGGGGTGCAGGACAGTGGGAAACAACAAGGATCCTTTCTACTCATGCTCTAAACATTCGAGAATTTCAAAACGAGCAGATGAAAAAATGTTTTTGGTGCTGATTTCACAAATAGGTACAGGGTCTTTGGGTCTCTTTTCTTTATTCAAAATCTGAAATAATCTCAGTAAGCCAAACATTAACCTGTACCACTACTTTCTATACTGCAGATCCCAAAAACATATCTTCAGCCCAGACTTCTTCCAGATCCAAATTTCTGTCCAACTTTCCTCAACATCTTGAAAATCCCTAGAAGTAGTCACTATTCCCCCGACACTTACTACCACTGTGTGTTTGTCTGGGATAGTTCCAGTAGATGACTGCTGTCCTGGAGTAATTTTTTTTTTTTTAAGAATTGATTTATTTATTTGGGAGAGAGAGAGTGAGAGAGAGCATGCAAGGGGAGAAGATCAGAGGGAGAAGCAGACTCCCCGCGGAGCTGGGGGCCCGGATGGATGCGGGACTCCATCCCAGGGACTCCGGGATTTTGACAGGAGCTGAAGGCAGTGGCTTCACCAAATGAACCACAAGGCGCCCTGGGGTGGTTATTAATGGTGCTTCCTTTCACTCTCAGAAAGGTCCAGTTTGGAAGGATAAATTACTGTGATCACACTATATCCACATTCCCCACCTCCTCACGCCACCCACCCCAGCTTGAGATAGGCCTGCATCATCATCTCTAGCTCAGACCGCAGAAATAATCTATGAACCCGACATCCAATCTCCCTTCCCCTCCTCCAATTCATCCAGTATAGGTGGATCTTTCTAAAGAGAAAATCGAATTGGATCCCTCCCTGCTTCCTTGGCTTTGCCTACTTTCCGAATAAAGCTTAAATGCTTTAGAGGACTAAAGTTCAAAGTCCTCTGCGCGACGCAACTTTATTCAGTAACAAAATGGGGTCTTCCCAGCCACACCAACCCTTGAATGCTGAAGAGGGAAGGTGGGAAGAGATGAAAATCAAAAAAAAAAAAAAAAAAAAAAAAGGAAAACCTTAAATAAAAATAGCAATAACGAGAAAAGAGAACAATAATAATTTTTTTTGCATGTTTGTTACATTTTTGGTGAAAAATGTATTACATGGTTGTTGAATTTAACCATATGAGAACCATCCCAGTAACAATGATAACAAAAACTTAAGAGTCAGTTTTCCCAGATCCTGAAGTGTGGAGAAGCCAACATTTCAGGTCCCAAAGAACTCTTCTGGTAAATAAAAGACAAGAGATCTGGGCCAATCTGGCTACTGTCCCCAGTAGCTATGTTTCAAGAAACTGTAAATCTGCCTTCTCATATTGTTAGTAGCTTAATTTTTTTTAACACCTTAAATTTTGAATCTACTAGAGAAGATTTCTATTTGACATAGCTCTGCAGAAAATCCTTCTGCATGGTAAAGAAATCTTTTATAATGTGTATTTTTCTGTTTGTTCTCTCATTTTCATAGGTTCTCCAAATCTTTCTGAAGCTGTCTGACAACCTCACACCAGGCCAGCCTATAGGGAATATCACAGGGTTGTCAAAGTCTCTAGAGGTCACACCTGTTTGGTACTTACTTGAGTAAGTGTCTCAGCTTTGAAATATATTGGAATCCCCTGGAGAGCTTTTAAAAAATGCAGATGCTCAGGCTCCCCTCCTGTGATTTAATAGATCAAAATCTCTAGAGATGAGGCCTAGAGAAGGCAGGTATGTTTGCTGATGCTCCCTGAGGTTGGGCAATGTTGAAGTGACATCCAAAACTTAACAGAATACCCAGAGGACTGGCAAACTCGCAGAACCACTGGCTTTCAGTGTGAGAATGGATTGATAAATCAGGCGTTAAGTAAAGTAGCTATTCGGAACGTCAGAACCCAAGTATGTGATAAGCTATTTAAAATATATAAATATTTAACAACTGGGGTTTATTCCTAATAATCTTGCTTCATACTATCCAAATTAGCCAAATTTTACACAGTCCTAAAACTATGTCTATACATCCTAAAAGCACAGTGGAGATAAGTAGATTATGAATTTGTGTACATAAAAAGATGTTGAGGGAAAACTAGATGCTGAACTCAAACCGGATTTCTATCTTGAACATCTGAGTTTCACATGATCCATATTGTTTTACTTATTTTATTTTAGTGATACAGTTGATCCGGGGAAAATTTTAAGGACATATTCATGCATACCAGCAATGTTAACTTGTGAGGTAAACACACATAAGAAAGAAAGCTAGAGGGGTAGGCCAAAGTGCACTCACTTGCATTATTCCACTAACAACATTTCTGTTTTCTTTAGGGCTAAGAATTATGGTCAATATAGTTAAACCTGTAAGAGCTCAAAAATGTAAATGAGTATTATCCACCATCACCCATAAAGCCAAATTTCTCAGAAGCATTTCCCTCTTGCCAAAAAGTAAAAGGAGTTATTACAAAACACTGTTGAAAGCTATTCAATTTTAAAAAGAAAAAAAGGAAGTCAGATAACCCTCCCTTGTGTCAACTTTCAGTGAATCCCTAACTCATAACAGCTCTCCCTAACTCATAACTTCCACAAACTGATTCAACTAGGTTTCTCTCCCCAGGGTCACAGTTCAACCTGTCTGTCAAAGGGTTTCTCAAATCAATGCAGATCACGATAAAAGGAGGCTTTCACTCAGAAGGGTACTCAAAGCAATGTAGTGAATTTTTTTTGGATACTGTAACATAACCAGATTCTGTCTAATTCCCTTCAAACAAGTTACAATAACAAAAAGAAACACAGTCATAAAAAAACACATATTCAAAGAAGACACACTCATAAAAACCACATAATATAAAAAATAGTCAAATCTTGGAAGACCAGCATCATTTCATCAAAGTGAAAATATAATCGTTATAATATTTCTACTGTGTTGCCTCAGAACCACAGATTATAAACATGTCCATAGAAACATGTTTTACATGCATAGAATTACCATTTTTCAAGTCCAATTCAAATATGTATTTGAAGAGTTTGCTAATGATAGAAATTCTACAATAAATCTACTTCCAAAGAGTCACTAATTTATTTGTCTTAAGTGTGGTTTTTGAACATATGAATTTTCAATGGAGCCAGCAAGGACTTTTCTTTCAAATTGTTTATAAGGTCAGCATCAAAGTTCCTAACACTCTGAATATTAAAAGCATTATCAAATGCTAATTTGTCTCCTACTACATCTTTCCCCACATTCCATCAGCAATCTATGTCAGATCATTTAGACCAGGAACTTTTGTCATTCCATGGCACCTACTTACCAAACACCAATAGTTTTTTCTAAGGATTTCCACCAGCTAAAATTGTGAAGCTAACATGATACATGAGAAATATGTTATCAAGGCTGAGAATGGAAGCTTTAATTCATTTCTACTCTTCCTGCAACCTGCAGATGAGCCCCATACTTTCCTCTTATGTCAAAAAAGAGTGAGCATCTGAAAATCCTAATAGATTTCTGGAGGACAGATAAGGTAATATATGAAGAACTCTAGGTATGGAGCATGAGCATTGGTATTTATTGGCATTCAAGATGATTTTTCCTGTGCAGCCAGGGCTAAGAATGACTGCACGTATTGGGAAGGAGCCCTGGCAGGGCAAGTGCCATGCAAGCCATAGAGAAAAGGCAACTGGACCTAAAATTAAAAGCATGTTGGGACCCCAGGCAGAATCTGAAACCAGAGGCCCGTATTCAGTTTCTACATAATCCTAAAACTGTGTCTACACAGACACCGGCCCCACTCCTCTAACAACTGTCTTACCTTCAAAGGTCTGAGGTAGCCTGAGGTGCCTGCAGCCTTTTAGACAGGTCATTACACAAATCAGACACAGAAACAAAAGCCCTCGCTCAGAGCTTCGATCAATACTTCTTCCAAGTTTGAAGACTCCCTCTTTTCAAACTATCTCACTACCCAGGGCTGCATGTTACAATACTTATGTGCCCCTTTTATCTTGAATTGAATCTCAGAAAGCAGAACTTCAAATGTCCTGAAATATCCGCATTATGTACAGCCAGATTCTACTATTAACCTACTACTTGCTGGATGTCTGTTTCATGTACATCTCATGTGATGAAAAAGCATTTAGAAGCTGAAAACCGAGAATCACAAATTTCTCTACTATATATGAGGAATAGAATTCTGGCTTGATTATCAGTTCACATCATCTGGTCAGTAGCAGACACAAGATTTTACATAGCAATGGGATTGCTGGTAAGATATGCTGAGTGCTGGAGGTTTTGTGTGTGTTGTTGTTTATTAATCATGTTTACACAGAGAGCACTGAACTGGATGCTTTCCTTGAAGTACAGAAGTAAAATGTAATCAGGATAAAGAGTCATCATCTCTCCAAATACTGACATGTCTTACTGTGCCCAATGCAGAGCAGTCAAAGGATTCTTGACTGTTGACTGATTTTGCTGATAACTTCTTTTCTCGGAAGGTGAAGAAAGAAGGCTTGTTCACTGAGATTTAATTCTGACCAAGCAACAATTAGTGAAGGGGAATGAATGGAATACTGAATGAAGTGGTCCTATCACTATTCTCTTTGAAACCTTCCCTCATTATTTCTTGCCCATTCCACTGATTTTCTAATTGTTTTCACTGTAACCTCTCCCTTACCCCACCTCCTGGACACACACAGTCTCTCACTAACCCACTAACCCACTCTCACCACGATCAGAGTGAGCATTTTGCCATTCAGCTTTTGTCATGTCACTTTCTTCTTCCAAAGACCAAAATCTTTTTCTTTAATAAGCACATAGCATCTACCATTTGGCAGGCATTGTGTAAGTGCTTAACAAATATTAACTCATTTAATCCTACAAAAACTTTAAAAGGTAGTTGACATTTTAACTTCATTTTGCAGATAGGTAAACCAAGGCACAACAGGTGTTAATAAGTTACCTAAGGTTACACAGCTAGGATTCAAGGTCAGGCAGTCTGGCTTTAGAGTCCATGGTCACTGTGTCTCTTTGTAATGTAGATTATTTTACATTGGTTATTTTTAAGAAACAGACAGATCAGGAAAAAACTTTGACTTTCCCTTCAATTGCCTAAAAGAATTTAGATAGGGGACCTGCTCCACGTCTTCCTTCTCCTTACCTCTACTTCCTTCTCCTTATCTCTGGACAGCACATTGCCTTAACTGCCTGTGGGACTCATATTCTTATGGAGCCCTTATATGTAATTAAGTTAGATTTTCTCCTATAATTTGTCTCATGTCAATTTAATTCTTACGTCAGCCAAAAGAATCTCAAAAAGTGGAGGAAAATTTTTTTCTCCCCCACAGTGTCCATGACCCACCTCTCCAACATTATCGCACACTCCACCCCAACATGCGCCCCACGCTTCCCAAGTGGAAGCAGATGATTTACTGTTCCATACACATGGCCTGCACCAGTCCATCTCCACATATACAGGTGATATTTTCTTAGCCCCCACAGCCTCTACATCACCTTTAAGATTCAGCTGGCATAACCCCATCTAGAGGTAGTCTTCTCTCTTCCCCCAAACAAGATCTACTCTCTCCCATTTCAAGTCTCACTAGGTCTTCAGGTGAAAGGAAATCAATCGTGTTTTACTTAATAATTACCTGTGTACATGTCTGTTATCTCTTCCCCTCCAACTACAAAAAGACGGTTTTCTCTGTGTGTCCTTTTTACAGGATCTAATGTAGTTCCTCATGCTTCTTGATTTCAGTTGCATAAGTTCTTAGAGACAATGTAGAAATATGAGCTGAATGACAGTATAGTTAAATGAAATCACAAACAGTTGGTCATTTTTTAACCCAAATGTGTCCATTAATGGACACTTACCACTCTATTAGGAAGATTCTGGTGGTGGACAACTTTCTTATGTTTTTGGTCCTGTCTTGACTCCATCCTATTGATAACTTGCAGGCAGAAAAAGAAGGACTATTTATCAGATAACTGGATGATGCAAAAATAGGAGAAGAATAAAAAATCAATAACATGACAAAATCAACCTCAAAGAATAGGTTGAAACTAACATAACTGGGATATCATATGAGTAAGTATAAAGACCAGGAGTCAGCTGCTTTAAAATGTAGGTTAAGAGAAATACAACCTCATGAGTCTTTCCAAAGAAGAAGAAGAAGAAAAAAAAAAAAACCTGCCTTGATTCATACTAATTGCACTGCCGTGGACAATTTAGATAATCATTTTGAGCCTTTATTTAATCCTCTATATAATCTCGTGCTTTGGAACTGATACATGTTAAAGTTCCTGTTAAACAGAAAATATGCAGTTTTTCTCTTTACTATGATTGTCATTGTATCACAAGGGATTGAGGTTTTGGAAAACTCAATACCAGCCAATGATGTGACATGATTACTAAAAAGTTAGTGTAGGCTTTAGCTGCATTAACAGATATGACAATCCAAAGCACAAGAGGAATGAGCCAACTGGACTCCTCACCAGTCAGAGAACATAGCTGTGGACTCTGGAGAACATTTGACAGGAATGTCAAAAAGAAAACATAAAAGGCCTGAGAGAGAAATTCTAGGTATAGGATTTACTTTTTCATCATTTGCTACCACAGCAGCTCTGCTCTCAAGTAGGTAGAACAATATAGAGCCCATTTAGTTCACAAAAGATGAAAAAGCAAGTAAAAAATTCTAGAATTCAGGCAGGTATTAGGAAAAAAACAAAAAACAAAAAACAAGAGGAGGATGGAAAAGAGCTTCCTGGAGTTGAGCCTTGACAACAAAGAGAAACTCCATAAATATGCTGGGTAGACTTTAAAGGAATGTCAACATTATCATTACACTGGAAATAAAGGATGTTTGAATAGTCATATTAGGGAACAATAGGCAAAGATGTCACATGTCCAAATAAAAGATAATAAAAAGTTAAGGCTGATGATGGGATGGTCGAAATACAAACAGGTCATACTTTAAAGATGTAAAGAACATACCGGTGGCATGAAACATGAAACACAGGCTTAGATTATTTTTTAAAAGAATTTATTTATTTATTTGAGAGAGAGGGAGAGAGAGAGAGAGCTCGAAAGCTGGGGGAGTGGCAGAGGGAGAGGGAGAAGCAGGGTCTCGCTGAGCAGGGTACCCGAGGTGCGGCTTGATCCCAGCACTCTAAAACTGACTTGAGCCCAAGGCAGACACACGACTGAGCCACCCAGGTGTCCCACAAACTTAGATTAGAAAAGAAAGCAGCTAAGGGATTGTGCCTAAGGAATGCCACTTCATTCTTGAGAATTAAATATTCAGCACATGTCTCTTTAGTGTTCTATGAAAGAAAATCCAGTCTATACTGATTTTATATAGACTGAATTTTCCTCCAGATAAGTATAGTTCAATCAGCAGGTTTTTTTTAGGAAAGATGCAATTCACAAACAGGGGCTGGAAAAGCGGGGGTGAGGGGCACGGATTCTAAGTGGCTCCATAGGAACCATATTTATTAAGACGCCTTTCAAAATTCATTACAATTTTAGGTCATGTAATTTGCAGGAACTGAGCCTATTTGGAGACAGTACCATTGCCTGACTCAGAGGTTCACTGAGAGGAACGAGAACAAGACCTGGATTCAACCCTCCAGAACATTCTGTATTTACTATTACCTTTGTATGAGGGGAGAAAGGTACCTTGACTTCTAGAAAACCTCTGTCTTCCTTGAGCTAAGAGCACTTGGAAGAAATGGCATAAAATAAAACATCAGCTGTCTTGACTGCCTTTCTCCACACCTGCTATACAATAGTGGGTTTAGTGGGAAATGAGACTATGGGTCCCTTGTTCTCATGGCCATCAGGAGAGGTAGACCTTAACACAAATACAGAAAAAGTGAACTACTTTCATGGGAAATGTCACAAATAAGGAGAAAGGGATGCTAACATAGTGTACAACCAGGGGTTCTGTCCAGTCTGCAATATATGGAATGAGGAGAAAATCAGCAAAGGAAAGAAAACGTCTTGAATAAAATTCTATTATCTACCAGATGTGGCAACTTTGCTACCCTGCTGATAAAACTGTGGCTAAAAAATAAGCCCAGTTGACAGAAATGCAAGAGAACATGACTGGCAGCAAAAGAAAAATGCATTTGCAGATGACCTCTGATAAATGCTCAGGGCATCTGAGTTCTTCACAGGAGCTAGAGAAGAGCCACAGGCCATGGGCAGAAGGTAGCCAAACCAAAGGAGCTGCCATTTGCTTTCTTTTCAGTCTTGATATAAACCTTTGAGTGGCCAGTTTCCCCCCCCCCCCCCCCGCCAGACATGAATCATAGTTCGGCCTCTCAGTCATTTTCATTACATACCCTCCTCATGAGTTTATTTCTGGGGTCACTGCCTAAGAAAGGATATTGTCTTTTTAAATTTGGATTTCAAAAATGAAAAGCATTGGGACATAGTTCTCCTTCTGACTTCATTTTTATATTAAAGGAGGTAATAAAATAACTCATTTCCATAAGAATGTCTTTTGTCATACTATTATATTTCTGGAAGGATATTATCCAATTCGGTAATGAGTTTCTCTGCATTTAATATTATCTTAAGCCTTCATGTCAACCATAGTAAGTTTACTGTTATGCACTAATTCCAGATGAGCTGCTCAAGGGGTGATTTAAAAAGCAGTGAGCCACTGGAAAGGGAGGATGATGGGTAAATGCCCACTTAAGTGCCTACATCACCTTGCATCTTCTTCTTAACACACTTTGACACTGAAGAACAATGACGATGTAAAATAAGGATGGCCGAGCTAACAAAATGTATCTCAAAGTCATATTACGTATTCAAGAAGCTTTATCTCTTTTTAAGCTGATCCGTTAGGAAACTCTCGTAATTGTAGGAGAGAAACAAGTGCGCCACTTGTGCAAAAGGCTTTATTATCACCAACACAGTAAAAGCATAATCCTCATAAAAAGTCTCAAGGGTTTTAATTTGTAATAACCTTTTCTCGCTTGCTTAAAACTCAGCATATGCTATAGAAAAGTTGAAAGAAATACTTCTGATCAGTCACAGAAATAGAATTCGATCTAACCAGGTGTCAGCCCTTAACAAATGGCAGTATCCTGGATAAAACCAAGTTCTTTCCATTAAATGAAGACTCTCCCCTTCCTCTACTAACATTGTTTCATTATATTATCTTTATATTGCTCAGGAATAAACACATGCATTATCATAACATCAAACATACACAAATCTAACTATAATCTTGTTCGTCAGACACCACACCTACATTGATTGATGGAAGCCGCAGGAGCTTAGCTACAATCATATCCCAAGTCACTAGTACAGGGACTACTACATAATGGTGCTCAATAAATTCTACTAAGTGCTAGTATTTATACAGCTCAATGACTGTTGATATACTAAAAAGCATAACTATCTAGAAATTAGCATTCTGGGTTAAAAGCTTTTATAGTTCCTTTGTCCAATCATTTCTTCCAAAATGGTGGCTAAATGAATCCTCCCTAGTGTTGTCCTTCTCTCAACTAATCCCTAACCCACCATGCTCTGACACCTAGCCTTTGCTCTGACATTCCTAGCAAAGAAGGCTTTGACCTTCATGGTATTGCCCAAAGTGGTCTGCTTTCAACCACACCCACATGTAATAAACATCATGCAGTAAGTAATGACAGCTTCGTGTGGCACGAGGATAGTACTTAGGGAAGAGAAAATAAATGGTTTCAATTATGCCCAATTTCATAGTAATAAGAAATTTCTCTTGTTCACCTTCAAACTACATAAAGCATGGCTCCATCTGTTATTAAAAGAAAAAAAGTATATATAGATTATGTCAGGTTTCAAGTTTTGCACTGGACCCAAGAGCTTCCCCATATTGGTTTCAAACTGAGGCATGCTTCTAGTTTTAGAGTTGTTCTTTTCCCGTGTCCTCTATACTTAGCTTTAACAGTTGCTTTGAGCCTTCCCAAACTTATTATAAAATCAGTAGGACGCTCATAGTGGTGTTTATTTACATCCCAGACACTTTTCTGCACATGCCAAGGGTTTGACCCTCTTGTCAGAATTCTAGACTTAGGAACGTCCAGTTACTTCTATTAGAAATAAGATTTGCAGTCATAAACATTTAAGCTGGAAAATAAATTTAAGATAGAAAATTTGTATCTGATCTGTCTCCTATTCTGTACAGATTCACTAGCTTGTGCTCTATTTCTAAATCATACAGACTCCCACCTCCTTCCACTTGAGACGACCCTACAAAAAAGCTTTTGTTGAGGGGAAGGAAAGGGGCCAAGTGGCCCACCCCATGACTCAAGCCAGAACACAAACAGAATCTCTATGTGGCCCCTTCTCCATTCTGTGCCTCAGGGTCCAAGCCATCTCTATACTCACTGATTCACTCTAGTCCTATCCTATCCCCCCAACCGGCTGAATCTGCTTTTCAAAGGGGATACTTACTGCTATTCCTCAACTAACAAATCCTTCCTCTCCCCTCTGGTTGAAAAGAATGAGGCTTCTGAATTTTGTACAAGCCAATTTAGCAAGGGAAACGAAATGACTTCTAATCAGGTCCCACATCACCTGCTAGTGCCCTTAACAGTAGCTTGAAGAGGCCCGAGAGGAACAGTGATGACAGGCCCACTAGCATCCTGAAGGGCTTGAGTGCCAAACTGTAGGGCATCCCTCTGTCCCAGAAGCCAGACACTAAAATAAACAAGTGTCCCTGTACATTTTCATTCACTGTAGTGTCACCTTTACAAATAAAAGTGGAATTTTTCCCATCTCTCTCTCTCTGATATTAAAAATTAGTTCCATTTTAGGGAAAGTGGCAGGCAAGATAAAACACAGTGAGAAATGGAATTTACGAGCTGCTTCCCGCACATCTGAGCTACAATTCTTGCACTTGTCACCCCTGTTGACAAGCTTGAAATAAAACCATGATTTTTATTTTTAGGTCCCCAGATATTCTTCCAGGAATTCTCTTTATTTTTCTTCTTTGACAACAAGAATTAACACGGAATGAATAATAAATGTATTGTGTTGATTACATTCTTTGGAAGGGAAAAAATGTATATGACTAGACTTTCAAATAATTGCTCTCTTTTATCAAGAGAGAGAAAGATGGCTCAAGACAGCACCAGTTCGTTTCTGCTTAGGACAGCTGGAGGGCAAGGTCATTATCTGCCTATACCCAATTAGCCGAGAAGCAACAGCCCAGAAATAATACATAAAATTCATGCTTATTCCCTAATTTCTATGTAAACATATTTAGTGATAGATACCCCATGTGCTTTGTCCATTTATTCAATAAGCATTCATGAGTTCATACTATATTCCTCCCAAGGGTTCCGGAAGAAGAGAATTATTAATGGGAGACACCTGGTATGTTCATATTTACTGGGTAAGGCGCTGAAGCAGGCATGGACAAACATGTTCTCGTTTAAAGTCTAAGGACACAGTAAAAACAAATAAACTTTGTTGAATTGATTTAATTTGATGTTCTTATCTCCAATACACAAATGGGGGAATCCAGGATTTAGAGAAGTTAATTAACTTGCCCAGCTAGTAAGAGGTGGAGCTGGAATTCAAATGGTCTGTTCTACTCTAATTTTTGTTCTTTCCAATTCACTGAGCTATTTGTTGTGAAATAAATAAAAAACAGTATCTTGTACTCAGAGTACTTATGGTCTAGAGAGAAAAGCATACACAGATAAACTGAGCTACCACAATACAACATAAATGAAAACAGGGTGATAATTTTAAAAGAAGTTTTGAACAAAGGGCCCAGACGAAGAGGTAATTTTATGTGGAGGTTTCTCCACAGATTAATTAATTTACCCAATTCAAGACTACAATTGAGCCCTGTCTATGTGCTTCACGTAATGCACGGCACACATTATGTCCTCGGTAAATAATGTTGAATCATTGAACGAATAGGTAGAATTTCTTTAGGGGAACAAAGTGGAAGAAGCTTCAGGAAAACGGAGCTAGGTACGGATAGGCAGACCTCCTCTTCGGAAGCTGGGAGAAGGGGAGGAGGACAGTGGGAAGAGAAGGGCCTGGAGGGATTGGCAAGGGCGGACCACGGAGCATGCACCTGCCTGTGCTGAAGAACGTGAACAAAAACTCACCGGGGATGAGAAGACACTCCATCACTGCGAAGTTCACAGTTCAGAGATCAGCATCATCCCGTCCCACAAATCCGGAGCACACCACCCTTTTCTTATTTATACGACTAGTGCATTGGGCAAATGGAAGTCCTGACAAGGGAAATGAATGAATGGATGATACCACACACCTCCGACTGCACCCAGGGAAAGAGCATATGGAAAAGAGCCTGAAAATTGCAGTGAGAGTCCAAATTTCTAACTACATAACATCAGAGACAAAGAAGGTTCCTCAAATGACATTCACTGTCAAAATATAGTGCTGGTGATAGACTCAAGCAGAAACTCCACCTGAAACCACTGCCTCCTGCTTGCTACAGATAGGAAGACATTTGGTTCATTAAAAAATTGTCATAAGGGTGGCATTCATGAGACACCTACGGTATTGCAAGCAAACAACACTGAACTGCCTCCACTTTGCCCAAATTATTTGCACGTTAACTCATGCCAGGGTTGTATTACAGCTAATGAACACACTATGGCTTTTTCCAATGATCTCTATGAGGAAAGTTTATTGGCCTAACTTTAAGAGCCAGTATTAAAAACAATCTAGACATGGACCATACTATTAGGAAACATCCTTTTCTTTCTGGATAAATTGCATCTGGTTTGTCAGAAGAGGCTACACTGGTCGGAGTGTTTTTCAAGCAGATGAGAATTAATGAATCTCATCATCTCTGCGTAGATAGCTGTGCTCACATTCCGTTTCTCTTTGGACATGCCACCTTTTAAAAACAAAGAAAAAAATTAGGGCACACCTAAACAAAATGGAAAAGGTTATTTTAAATTAACAAAATGTACTTGAGAGCTCTGGTAAGATTCCAGACACCTCAAATCAAAAAACACTGCTATGGGGCCGAAGCAAGCACATACTTTTGGAAATAAAAATGTACCACGCAGAAGTACCACATTCAAAGCAGAAATTTACAAAGCCTGAGCTTTAGGCAGAGAAGCTAGCTGGACTTGTTGTGGATTCCTTGTCAGTACCATGATCCTCCATCAACAGCCAAACAAGGGCTATGTGTGGCCTGGAGGCTTTGCAAATCTCCTAAGAGAAGTTCAAATCACATTAAGAGCAAGAGAAATTCAACTAAAGAGTAAATAACTTGTGCTGAACAAATTGCACTTGGCAGAACATTACTTCATAACTCAACCCCCTCTGCCACCAGTGCACCCAAGAAAGGAGGGCTAGGGACAAAAATCACGGGACAGGAGCTGAGACTGTTGAGGGCCACATGTAAGGGATTTCATCAGCAGCTGTCCAAAGGCAACCAAATAACAATGTGGCTCTTACAGTCTCAGGTGTAGTCCTGTGCTTCTAACTTTCGATCTTTTATGTTTCTAAAAGCCCACACATCAGTTCTATAAAAAATATAATATCAACGAAAGGATTGCAGAACATGGAAATTCTGAAAATTCCCTTCCATCCCTCTGCCCCCAGATGATTGCAGCGGCTTCCTGCTTGATAATCTGGCCTCCCTCCAGTATTTGACAACCGGAACCATTTTTTGTTCTCATGTCAGATTGTTATTCTTAAACAACAACACTAATTATGCTCCTGCCCAGATCAGACACCTGCAGTGGCTCCCAAGTGCCTAGCCAAATTAAGTGTGAAATCACCCCTCCACTGCACACCCCCATGAGTTAAAGTGCTAATCAACCCAAATACATAGTCATCTTTAAAAGAAACAGGTTTGGAAGGTATGTGCTATGAGTGTGTAAACCTGGAGATTCATAGACCTGTATCCCTGGGGCCAATACTACATTATATGTTAATTAAAAATTTTAAAAATTAAAAAAAAGAGAGACAGGTTTATTGCCCAGTAAAATAAAGACAGTTGGAAACTGTGTCATACTGGAATTCCAAGCTGTATGTCAGAAGAACACTGGTTCTACAAAATGTTAACACCTGTTCCAAAGAAAAAGATCCACAACTAAACACACTGGAGAACACTGCATGCTGTATCATCCTGCTGGCAGATCAACAGTATTACTTTCTCATTATAGAAACTGGTTAGAGTTATCTGACCCACTACTTTTCACACTTAGTGTCTCCAAATCATCCCCTACTCCTTTTTTGGAAGAACACTCAAGTGATATTGTGATTTATGATAAACATAAATCTTGGTTTCCACTCAAGGTTCCTGGCTCACAAGATCCCCCAAAGCCTTGAGATTTCCAGAACAACGGGAACAATGGGAACATCTTTTGTTAAAATATTTGGCCTCTTGTCCTCACTTCTGAAATTGTGTCCAAGCCATAAAGGTGAAGCGGTTGTCTCCTTATTCCTAACCAGACCATTTACACCACCACAACTGAGTCTCTGTTAATGAGGTGATTTGGGGAGGGGACCTAAGGATGGGAGCTAGTTGCCAGGGGACCCAACCATGAACAGCCAGGTGGAAGTTTCAGTCCCACCTCCTGGTTTCTAGGGAGGGGAGAGGGGCTGGAGGTTGACAGTGGTCAGTGATATAATCAATCATGTCTCTATAATGAAGCCTCCATAAAACCCAAAAGGATGGGCTTCTGAGAGCTTCCAAGTTGCAGAAGTGGAAGGCTTCCATGAGCTTCCATGCTGAGCCCCAAACTCCAGCAGGACAGAAGTTCCTCATTCAAGACCTTGCCCTAGGTGTCTCCTAACTGGGCTATTGATTCAAATCCTTTAATATCCTTTGTGGTAAAACTGGTAAGCTAGCGAGTAATTGGGTTTCCTGAGTTTTGTGAGAGCTTCTCTGGCAAATTAATCAAACTCAATGAGGGGGTAATGGGCACATCTGATTTCTATGCGGTCAGTCAGAAGCTCGGGGAACAACCAAAGCTTGTGATTGGCATCTGCAGTGGAGGGCAGGCTTGCAGGACTGAGCCTTTTACCTATGAAAACCGACGCTATCTCTGGGTAAATAGTGTCAGAATGCAAATGAACTATAGGACACTCAGCTGGTGTTACAGAATTGCCTGTCGGTGTGGGGGAACCCATCCTGCACAGTGGAATTTGGTACTGAATCCATAAACCATTCATGCAGGTTTCCTGAAAAGTTCTTGGAAAATATCACTATAATCAACTCAATACTAACTAGTCTCATTTCATGTCGCAGACAGTTCTAAGACACAAAATTAAAAGGAAATGAGACTTGTTCTCTTGGAATCTAGGCTGCTCTAATACGGGTAATTTGAACGTTCAATACACAGAAGATAGGTAAGAGATGTGGGCAGCCTAGGTTTTGTTCTTGTTTTTGTTTTACCAATAACTAGGAATATGGCTATACTAATTAGGGAATAATCTAAGGTGCTGAAACAAAGAGGACCTCCAAAATATGTATCTGAAACAAGATAGTGGTTTATTTCTCCCTTGAGGAATATTCTACAGTGGGAGGGTGACTCCTCCAGATCCCACCATCACTTGCATATCTGAGCAGAGCAAATGACACAGGAAAGGCATATACACCCATTCCTTTCAAGGGCCTGGGAGTACCCCACATCACTTCTACCTACATCCATTGACCAGCCAGAACTTGGCTCCCTGTTATGGTGCTGTTGGAAAACTATCAATCTGGGCCACCACATAGCTCTGGCAGAGATATCACAGGTTAAAGCAGAAGGACTCCTCTCAATTGTTGGAGTTTCTACCAAGAATGGGGATGTTTGGGTGTGCTTTCAGAAGTACTCTTATTTGAGGTCACAGGCAACATTCCACATTCTTCCAATTCCTGGCTGTCAAGTGAAGAATCCATATTCGAACTAAGGATAGTAGTTATCATCATAGTAATCTTAGGATAGCACAGTGGGTTGTATGTATAACTGGCTGACAGGACACCTGGGTTTCCGCCTTTGGTTCGGGTCATGATCTTAGAGTCCTGGGATCGAGCCCCATGTTGGGTTCCCCACTCAGTGGGAAGCTTGCTTCTCCCTCTCCCTCTGACCCCCCACAAATCATGCTCTCAATGTCTCTCTGTTTCTCTCTCAAATAAATAAATAAAATCTTTAAAAAAAATTGACTCACAATCTCAGTATAAAATATATATGTACCCTTGCTTTGATTCTAGTTAAGAACTTCCAGAAAAATCAAAACCAGGCTCTGAGCATAAAGTCTGTACAAAGAAAACTCAGATTTATGGCACCAAAGTAATGTTTTTTCAGTAATGACAAGTAAAAGACAAGAGATAAGACTTTTAACATATAACTAACCTTGAGGCAGTTTGGCAGAAATCGTGACTAACCATAAAAATTTCCATTTTTAAAAATTCTTCTCAGGAGCCTACAGTTCAAATGGAACTTGATCCTGTTCTAATAGTAAACATTTACTTGATGTGCTTTAGGCCAAGGAAATAGAAGCTTTCTTGTTAATCCTACCTCCACTCAAGTTAAAAAAAAAAATACATTAAATCACCTTGTACAGCATGTAGCCCATGATAATTTTCAAAACAGGTTGTATTGAGCATTTCACATATGACTGTGTGTTGCACTAACAAGGAATAGTAACAGAAATAATTATTGGGTTTCATAAACAAAGAATTCCATATAGTAAGTCAAATTTAAATTTTCTTATAACAAAGTAGATCTGTAAGTGTTGAGATGTAAAGATCTCAAAGTTATAAATAATAAACAGGGTTCAAAATGTGTAAAGAGCATGCTGTCCTTTTTTGAAAGGAGATGGGAAAGGAAAGTAGATATTCTTATATGCATATAAATGCATTACACACTTTCAGAATGATGCCCAAGAAAGTGGTAAGAGTGGATGTCCTTTAGAGGAGACCTGGGTAGGTGGGGGAAAATATAGCAAGAGAAGCTCTTGATGGTTTCTTTAATCTGTCTTAAAAATTCATTTAATGACAGATTCACTTTCCTTTCCTTTCTGATTGCTTCTTTAAAACTTTCCTCTCTCTCTCTCTCTCTTTTTTTTTTTGTATTTGAGTTCAGCTGACACACATTCCATTGGTTTCAGGTTATACAACATAGCGATAGGACAATTCAATGCATTCTGTTGTGCTCCCCACAAGTGTAGTTGCATCTGTCACTATACATCACTACTACAGTACCACTGACTGTATTCCCAGGCTCTACCTTTTATCCCTGTGACTTACTCATTCCATACCAGGAAGCCTAGATCTCCCACCTCACTTGTAACTGTGAATCATATTCATGCGTCAATTTCACATAACAAATACTGCAAACTGAGTGTCTTAAACAACAGGAATATGGTCTCTCATAGTTCTGGAAGCTAGAAATCTGAAACCAAGATGCTGGCAGGACCACACTCTCTACCAAACCTCTAGTGGAGGGTTTCTTTCTTTTCCTCTTCCAGCTTCTGGTAGCCCCAGGCACGCCTTGGCTTGTGGTGGCATAACTGTAATATCTGTCTCCGTGGTCACATGGCATTTTCTGGGCATGTGCCTACCCAGATTTCCCTTTTCTTATAAGGACATCAGTCATATTTGGATAGGGTCCACTTTAGTCCAGGATGACCTCATCTTAACTTTACATGTGTAAAGATCCCATTCCCAAACAAGGTCACAATCACAGGCCCTGGGGTTGACCTCAACAGATCTTTCTGAGGGACATAATAAGCTCATAACACTACTATAATCTGCATCATCACCCACTACATTCTATAGACCTTTCTTGGGGCCCAAGAGAAGGGGCCAAGAAAGGTCTATAGAATGTAATGGGTGATGATGCAGATTATCTGCAGCGGAGTGGCTGGGTGACTCCAGTGATCACCTGTCCTCTTCTCAAGATTTAGCTGGCACTGTAAAAATGAAAATGCATCTTTTTGGTGGAAGAAATTTAAGTAAAAACTTCGAAGAACAGAAAGGGAGAAATGTTTCAGCTATATTAATAGGAAAAGAAGGTTCATTAAATATCACTAAATGGGAGTATCAGGCACTTGATCAGGTAACTGTATGAATCAGGGGTAGTACACACACTCTGTGTTACTGGCTATCAATTTTTACCTGGTTGAAGTCGACCTACGCAGATAGGTACGCTGTTATATTTTATAGCTAAACCGAAGCAAATAAGGAATTAAATTGAAGCGTTGCTAGAGACAAAAACACCTTCTTCTGCTGTGATTTCATCTCTTCCTTTGAGTCACAATCACCTGTTCTCAGTCATTACACTGAATAAACAATTAAGGTCAGGACGCAAGAAAGAAGGGGCATGAGGTGAGACAGAGACCATTAACATTCTAAATAAATAACGCAAGTAAGTAGAGGTAAGAATAAATTTACTCAGCCATTCGCAAAGCATTAATTGATGACCTACATCAGCCCTCCTTGACACTATGTAGGAAAGGAAAAATGAGACAGTAATCTCACTGCTCTCTTTATAGATTATCCAGTTAGCCCAAGATCTACTGGTTCCTCAGGTCACAGCCCTACGTTCACAAGCAGAAAGTAGTAAACTTGCATAATCAAAACAGAAGGAATCTCTAAAATGCTAAAGAAACATGCATTGCAAAGTGTCATTCACTTTGTTAAAGCAATCCTACAAGAACACAGAAACCACAAGTGAAGAGAGGAAGGAGTGACAGAGGTAGCTTTTGTGGACAATCCTGTCTGTGACAGCCACGAGGCTGCAACTCTCCCAGGAGAGCAAGGTCAACAGAGGATGCCAACTGCCATCCTCGGGCCCTCTGACCTAATGCCGTGGCTCCCCAAGGTTCTCCTAGCCAATGACTGAGCACTGTGAGGATACTAAGTCTACACATTCTTGTCCAGTTCAGTACTCATCTAATGGACAATTCCCCCTGGCCTCAATGAGGTCTTCTCAGAACTATACTAAAGTCTGAAGCTCTCCCCCATCTAACCCTTCTTCCTTCCTCTTCTCTTCCACAGGCATCAGACCTAGGCCCAGTCCCCTAGCTGTTTACACCCTCTCCCAATCTCTCTCTTTAACCTTCACCAGCATTTCTCTCCCTCCCCCTATCAACTCCGCTCTCTTGCAGGCTCGACCAACAGAGTGAAGTTCACATTCTACTTAAACTAGTACAGTAGTGAATCAATCAGTAATGAATCCAGTTCTGATTCACTTTTTGTCTACTTAGGACTTCATGGGCAGGTGATAGACGGTTTCTTTTTCAGCAGTCACTAGTCCTGAAACAATGAAGCATGGTTATTTTTCAACTCCTTATCTTTAGCCATCTCCTCTTCACACCTATTCTAATACAACCAATATCCAAGAGAAGCTCAGATACTTCCTTGAGGTCATTACAAGGCTATTCAGCATGTTCCCTCTGACAGGCTTGTCTCTCTGCAGCTCTCATTTTGATTAACTGTCTTCCTGCTGATGGGAGCCCCTTGGGGACTTTAAAAGTTCATTCACTATTCTATGCAGTGTCTTTCTACCTCACACTCTATCCCTCCTCTTGCAAGACCCATAAATGCATTCCTGCTTAAAAATAATGGGATAGATTAAGTCACTGGAGCTCCAAGTTCCAAAACATACACACCAAACAATATTACATGATTTTAGCTAAGATGCATAAAATACCAGACCTGGGCTATAAAACAAAAGTCCATGAACCCAAGAAATATGAGTTATAAGGCAAAATGGAAAACACAATGCAAGTCCAGCACCAAAGGTTCTCAGTTTCTAGCTCATACAAGCCTCAGACAGCTTTATCCTTATACTTCCAGTTTATTTCGTGCCAGAGAAGGAGCCTCTACCATGTATGAATAATGTTTTTCTGAAAATAAATAAATTGAAAAGATTAAAAAAAAATTTTTTAAATAGTTATAATTACTTAAAAGCAATCGTTAACATAGAGCTTGGGTTTCCGTCTTGATCTATTTAAATCTTCTCAATCATAGCTCCTTTCAACTTCCTTCACATCTCATTACCGGTCTTTACAATCTTTATTCATTTTGTGGTTTTTCTCTCATATCACTTCACTTAAAAACAAAGGAAGAAATGGCACAAAAGCAAAATCCTCAACAACTCAGAACCCAAACAAAATACAACTACCAAGAAAACAGGGTGATGCCCACTTTACTAAACCATAACCAAAGTATTTCACTGATTCAGAAAGGGATCCAGGGATAAAACCACTCTGAAAAGCAATGAATATGTTAACTCTACTGGAAGTAAAATTAAAAACTGGATTTAAAAAAAAAGGCAATGGAGAGTCAAGGTTATTAGGTGACCATACTGAGAGTCAGCCCAGAAAAATACAGAGTAGGAAATCAGTGGTGGGTTGTAAGGTCCATTTTATTTCTAACTCTACTTCTTGTACTATGTTTTTGACTTCTTAGACACCATTTTCTTATTTTTAAAATAACTTGTTGACTAAGCTGATGGTCAACTTCAGTGTGACTAAGGGCACAAGTTTTCAGATCCAATGCAGATTTAAGATCACTTCTTCTTTAAAAAAAAAAAAAGGAAAAAATTATTTATTTATTTGACAGAGAGAGAGAAATCACAAGTAGGCAGAGAGGCAGTCAGAGAGAGATGGGGAAGCAGGCTCCCCACTGAGCAGAGAGCCCAATGCAGGGCTCAATCCCAGAACCCTGAGACACAGAGTAGAAACATATTATTTGCCTTTAAAATATCTGCTTCTAAGCATGAGCTGAGTTGAAGGCAGAGGCTTAACCCACTGAGGCACCCAGGTGCCCGGGATCACTTCTTATGAATTCCTGGACAACCATGTTTAACCTGAATTCAGCAGAGAGCTAACTTTCAGTTGATAGTAAATCCAGGGCAGACAGGAACATAATAGTTGATAGCCCTCAAAAGCAATCAGTTATGTTGCAGAAGGTGAGACATCCATCCTACTGGAACTAACATGGACCTTTCAGAAAGTCAGGGTCATGAAAAAAGGGACAGATCCTGAGTGAAAGTTGAGAGACACAAACATCAGATACAAGGTATAGTTTCAACTGGCTCCCAGCTTGGGAAAGAAGTTGTAAACAATATTTCAGAAATAATTCAGAAATTTTTTATATGAACTGGTATCAAATTACATTAAGGAATTACTATTAACTTTGTGAGGCATGATAATTTTAAATTGACTATATAGAAAAAATTTTTTGAGGTATAAACTGAAGAAATTAGAGGAAGAATATGAGGATATCTGCAATTTACTTTAAAATATCTGTACATAAAATGTGATCTAGTCATCTGCCACACTGTTATTCATCTATCCAAGGACTGGAAAACTTCTGCAAAGAGCAAAAGAGTTAATATTTTAGGTTTCTCAGACCATACAGACATGGTTGCTGTTACTCAACTTTACTGTGGTAGCACAAAGGTAAACACGGACAATACATAAATAAGTGTGTGTGGCTATGTTTCAACACTTTCATTCACAAACACAGGAGCCTACGGGCTGTAGTTTGCTGACTCCGATCGACCCCCTTCTTTTAAAAACAGATGGTAGGCTCATAAGCAATACAATCCTTGGCCACAATATACAACACAACGTTACCTTGGCCTTTTAGTTCTTTCTCCCTTTGCATGTGGACCAGCAGCTGTATATATTTTTCCTTTGAGATCCAATATATCTGGCAAATGGTTTCCTACACAGCTAGTCTTTTCTCTATCGTGTGACTCAGAGACCTCATTAAAAACAAAACAAATCAGTGTTCCTATAAAGTAAAATAGCCATATCAGAAGAAAATTCAACTCTGAGAAGGTTCTCCTTAATCTACGGGCCAAACTCAACCAGGGATCTCTGGCTGTCGAACTGATTAATCCTTGACCAGCTTCAGAAGACAAGTGGAATGGTCACTGGACCCTTCACTTCATCACACCGCTGAAACCAGATTCACTTTTTCAAGTCCTTGGTACATTGGCTACACAGCAAATCTGAATTTCCCCGTACAATATGCTGCCTGGGCCCAGTGGTGTGGGAGAGTAAACATGGTTTCCTGGTGAGTCTGGGTAAACCACCATCAGTGGATAAAATATCTGCACACAGCACAGGTGAGATCAGTATCTCTCCCCAAGTAGGTACAGGTTCAAATACAACAGATGGATCGGTCTGTTAGGATGCTCATAAATGAGCAACCCTTCAAGAAAGAATGATCCCCACAGACTCAGATATCTTTTTGAGATGACATTAGAAATACAGAAGCCACGGATAAAATACTGAGAGAATTAATTAAGTTACACGTGTACTTGGTTCAGACTGCTGCCTCTTAAAAGTTTACCTATAATGGAAAGCTTTAGTCTGTCCACCTTTGTGCTCTGCCCTTAAAACTGCATGTAATAAACTTTTATAGAATATGGCATGTCATGAAGTTTGAATAGATTTAGTTCCTAAAGGAGTTTCATAGGGATGATGAGTAAAAACTGAGAGAAAAATTCATGTTATATAGATTCTCTATTAATAAAAAGAAACCTAAATCATGGTTCCAATATTTAGGGGGAAAAACCTACAGAGTTAAGATAGCCTATAAATTCTTTGGAAATGGGGGGCGGGCAGGGGTGGAGGAGTAGAATCCCTGCCAAGTTTCAAGGTCATAAAAGTAGTTGAAATAAAATACAAAGCTATATATAGGACCACATTTTTCATGAGAATATACTTTATGGTTCAAATTGGGCAGTTAAAGAGGAGACTTGTGAAAAAAATGCATTACAGTCTTCTAATTAATTCTATGTATTATTTTGGCATTCTTCATTTAAATTGACCAACATAAGGAAAGATAGAAGAATGAAATTACTACTGCTAAGTCTTATGAGAAAGTTGTTTATAGAAACATATTATTTGCCTTTTTTTTTTAATATAATTTTTTATTTTTTATAAACATGTATTTTTATCCCCAGTGGTACAGGTCTGTGAATCACCAGGTTTACACATTTCACAGCACTCACCAAAGCACATACCCTCCCCAATGTCCATAATCCCACCCCCTTCTCCCAAACCCCCTCCCCCCAGCAACCCTCAGTTTGTTTTGTGAGATTAAGAGTCACTTATGATTTGTCTCCCTCCCAATCCCATCTTCCTTCATTTATTCTTCTCGTACCCACTTAAGCCCCCATGCTGCAACACCACTTCCTCATATTTGCCTTTAAAATATCTGCTTCTAAGCATGGTATTTACCCAGAACATATAATACATATATTATTAGAAATGCTACTGTATTTTCACAATAATCTGTGTCCTGAAATTTATGTAAATGTATGGAGAGGAGGGGAGATTTATTTCGGCTCTAACCCAGTAGAAAGGGTTTTTTGATGAGAAATAAAATCATCGGGGATATATATAACCTACTTAATAAAGTAAGTTTTCACCCATGGGGAGTGTTTTGGGTTAACAATTAATATCATCAAGCAGTTGCGTCCTTCTGCAAAATTGGCTTCCACTGGTCAATATTTACTTAAAAGTTGAAAAACAATCTTTTAATGGAGAAATAATCAAGTTACACTCCTTTCAAAGTATTTTAAATTGCCCAATCTCTGTTTAGCTAATCGGAGATTACCTTTTTCATTAACTCAGATAAAAGACAGCCTACCAGAAAGTAAACAAAAGCATTTACAATTTTTTTCAACAAACATTAGAACACAAATGAACAGGGAGGCATTAAATACACACTTTAGCATTTCAATGTTGAATAAAAGATTAAAGTGAAACAAGAATGGCTAATACTTAGCAAGCACTGTCACTCAGTTACCCTGGATGTATGCTTTCTCTACAAATTGAGCCAATTGGCCAAAATTAGTAAAGGTTTATTTCTGCGGTAGGTTAGCAGGTTAGCAGGTTGTGTTAATGGTGACCATCAAGGTTCACAGCGCAGGAAACTAAGCTATCTCTGGGCAACCAGATACCACTCCTAAGAGCACCCTCCATGTCCCTTCTCCAGCTGGGCCATTGCAGAGAAGAGGGGTCACATGGACAACCATGCTGGGGGAGTTTGGTTTGCTGGCTGCACAAGACACAGTTTGAACACAAACCAAATCCTGCCATTCTTTGACGTTCCGCCTTGACAGAAAATTCTGGACAGAAAAAAATTTAACAAATTAAATTTTGATGTTTCATCATTCTGGTATTCAAGGCTGTCCACATGCTGTCCCCGACCTGTGAGACATTTATGTCATCAGCTATACAGTCACAAGGATTTTATACCCTCTACAACCCACTGCCACAATGCTCCTGCCTCTGAGCCTTACCTCCTGGTGTTCTTCTTAGTTGGAAGCTTCATGATCTAACTCTGCCTTTCCAAATTCTATCAATTATCTTTCAAAGTCCAGCTAAATTCTCACCTCTAATGCACAGCCTTTTCATTTCTTTTTTTTTTTTAACAAATATTTTATTTTTTTATTTTGAGAGAAAGCACGAGAGAGAGAGGGAGATCAGGAGCAGAGCAGACAGATCCCCTGCTGAGCAGGTAGCCTGATGTGGGACTTGATCCTAGGACCCTGAGATCATGACCTGAGCTGAAGGTAGATGCCTAACTGACTGAGCCACCCAGGTGTCATGCATAGCCTTTTCTAACTACTCCAGCTCATGTGGATCATCGTCTCTCACTGTCCCTGCTACATACATGAATTGGAGTAGTGCTCCCATTATTTATCTGTTTATCTCCATCTGGGCTTGGATCTACTAGAGTGCACGGATCACCTTATTCATCTTTGTATCTGCTCCAATGTCTAGGATAGCACTGGACACATAGTAGATGCCCATTTAAAATGCAGGGAACAGGTTACCATGGGCAGGGAGTGGGGGGAATACTGAATGGAAGAAGAGATCAGGGAGCCTCTAAGGGTGCTGGGAATATTCTTTATCTTCACCTGGAGGGTATATGATATGTGGTATTTACACAATAAAAATTTATTGAGCTGTAAATATATATATATATATATATATATATATATATAGTGGGTGAAATGAATAAATGAACTAGCAGCAAAAAATATACAAAGCCTTCTTCTAAACACAGGGCAACAATGGACACACACACACAGCACAGAGTGTCATCTCTGCTTGGACTGTCACTTCCTAGTGCTTCCTCGGCACCCGCCACCAGCCTACACCTTCCAAAAAGGCTCCAGAACTCCAGTGTCAGAATGCCAGACCTCACACCCCTCCAGAACTGTCCACCATGCAGACACTCAGTGACTATGAATGGTGTAATTATAGATAGGCATGAATCTATTTATTATCTCTGGGATCTTGGGCAAGTTACTACCCTCTCTCAGTTCCATCACTTTGACAAAGGGAATAATAATAGCATCTACTTTATAAAGTCTGGAAAAACTTTTTTTAAAGATTTTATTTATTTATTTTACAGAGAGAGATCACAGGTAGGCAGAGAGGCAGGCAGAGAGAGAGGGAAGCAGGCTCCCTGCTGAGCAGAGAGCCCCATGCGGGGCTCGATGCCAGGACCCTGGGATCATGATCTGAGCCGAAGGCAGAGGCTTTAACCCAGTGAGCCACCCAGGCGCCCCTAAAGTCTGGAAAATATTTAATAAAATAATATACTGTAAATATGATTAGTATTAGCATTTCTGCATAACTGATAACTGATAACATAAATGGCTTTATACAGCACCATCTCCTGCCTCTTCCTGCCTATAAGCATGAAGCCACGTGGTAGCTCCCTCCACAAATTCTGTGATTTTTCCACCTCTAAGTTTCAGTTCCTGCTGCTCCTTCCCCACGTTGTGCTCTCCCCATCCCACTGCCCTAGATAATTCCAACTAGTTCTTCAACTTTAATTTCCTTGTTTTCTGGGAAACATTTCCAAGAGTTCTTTACTCTTCTCCCAAGGCTGAGTTATATTTCATACCATGGTGTACAACACATTGCCTCTGTGTCTTCGTCTGCCTATCTTCTTATATCTGTTTTACCCACCAACTGCTCCATTCATCTTTCTGTCTCCAAGACCTAGCCCAGTGCTTGAGCACAAAAAGAGATCAAAATTGACTTGCTGAACCATTTAATCCACCAATAAGCATTTATTCCATAGTTGACGAAGATAGGTGGTGCGGTCTGTGGCCAGGTACTTCTCTGTGTAGAGAGTCTGTCCAAGGAACTGGTATTAAATTCATTCCTACTAAGCTCAAATTAGCTAAACTAGTGAAACAGTGAATACAGACATTTCTTGAGCATTTTTCAAAACTGAAGTGGTGTTATTCCACTTTTTAAACATTTTTGAATAACTGTAAGAGGTAATGCAGTAATATGTATTTCCAGACACAATTTATAAAGCTGTTAACTACCTCTGGGTCTATTTATTATCATTTTAGGAATAAGATAAATTCAGTTTACATGTGCTTATTATGTTAACGACGGGCTTTATAATTTTAAAAGGCACACGCAGAGGGAAGTTTAATTGCCTATTTAAGAGAAATGTTCCAAAACCGAATCATTTTATTCTTGTAAACTTTCTTAAAGCATTTTAGATTTTTCTAATAGCAAAATGGAATTTTTTTTTAATCTTGAAAAGTGCCAAACCCAGGGAAAATGTGCAAGAATAAGATAAGTACATACAACATCTACATACCACTTACCCAAATTTACCTAACGCTAACCTTTTACCCTGGTGGTTGTTGTCTGTTATCTCATATATATGTGTCTAGTTCTGAGCTGCTTGGACTGTTGCATTCACCTATGTGGTATCTTCTGACCAATCCGATCACACTGACTTAATTGATGCCGCTTTCTACTAAAGCTGGAAATCAAACAGTGTGAGTCTTCCAACTTTGGTCTTTCTTCTCAAATTATTTTGGCTATCTAGTACCATTACCTTCCCATTTAGATTTTTGAATCAACTCCCTCAAATCTACAAGAATTCCAGCTGGGAATTTGTTTAGGAATGCACTGGATCTATAGGTCAACTGGGGGAGAACAGACATCTTAACAATACTGACTCTTCAACAACCAAGGGCATATTTTGTCTCTCCCTTTATGCAGGTCTTTGATTTATTTTTTTCTAAAGGGAAATTCAGTTTCTATTTCTGGCATTTTCTTTTCCATCACTGCCTATCCCCAAAGTCAAGTTTTGACACATTAAAGAATGTGCTTAAGACATGGATAAAAAAGTAGTATTTTTATATTTTTAAATTTTCATCTACTAATGTAATGAGATCCTCCTGTACTTAGAAGTTTCCACCTAATAATGACTCAGAATATCTTGGTCAACATCCTTAATGTCTGCGAATTCACTAATTATAGTTGACCTGGGCTTTCTGCAAGACAGAGCAACTCTTCAAACATCAGAAAAAAATCATGAGAAGATAAAATTTTAAAAACCAGTACCCTCTGTGCCGGCTACAGTTCCCTTCATGGGTCAGAAACAGCATGAGATTATCTCCTTCACAAAGTTTTTTGATCAAAATAAATTATACACATGGGTAACTTAACCTCAATGTCAACAAACCAGCTTACACATGGACCCTTGAAGCCTGTCAGATCCAGGGGCCAGCATTCAAATAAGGAGAAATCTACAATCCAAGAGAAACACACACCATCACATTCAAAGGCTATGTTTAATGACAGTAATTGGTATACTGAATATTTTTCAAAAAAGTCCCTTTGTTCTTAATGGCGTTGACACCATTGCTGGGCTATCCCACTGTCACCAACAGGACCAGCAGTGGTGAGTATTGGTGCCTGCAAAAGATCAAAAGCTGTGATGAAAGGGCCTGCAACTAATAATAATTGCTTCCCAAGTGTCTATTTTACATAAAGACTCCCCCTCATAAGGCACACATTCAAGTCCACTGGATAGGTTTAATATTTTCACTGTGGGTGGTCTTTTCTGGGAAAATTATTCAAAGGCTCTGCATGGGGCTAGCAAAACATCATTAATAAGAAGAATACAGAAGAATTACAGAGACAAACACACCTTTGCCAATAGTGACATCTTAGAAAGCAACCCATGCAGTTTTGAAGGCACGTGAAATGAAGGGCTTCTGGAGATAATGAGCGCACACTATTCATTTAGTCGCATTCTTTTTGCTTCACCGGTGCTTTGGGGGACGTGGTGACCAAGGAAGGAGTTGATGCTTGCAGTCTTGGTGGTATACTTACCTATTATGTTTCTGTGGGTAATTTTAAATAAAAGGGTAAAACTCTACCAATGCCTTTGAATGGAGTTAAACGTAGAAAGAGGAAGCCACATGAACCAAGCAAAAAGAAGCCACCTGGGTGGTTCAGTGGGTTAAAGCCTCTGTCTTTGGCTCGGGTCATGATCCCAGGGTCCTGGGATTGAGCCCCACCTCAGGATCTCTGCTCAGCAGGGAGCCTGCTTCCTCCTCTCTCTCTGCCTGCCTCTCTGCCTACTTGTGATCTCTGTCAAATAAATAAATAAAATCTTCAAAAAAAAAAAAGAGCCCAATTCTTCACTCATCCCCATATCTACCCTCCATGAAATGAAAATCTGCAGTTAGACCCCTTAAAGTTGGACTAGCCTCGTGACTTGCTTTGGCCAGAAGAACGCAGTCATGAGACTAGATCTCAAGAGGCCACGCATGTCTGGGAATTCTGCCTTGCTGTCATGAAAATTAGCCTGAGCTGACCTGCTAGATGATGGAAAACAGATAAAGAAGAGCCATCTCAGCTGAGACTATCCCATACCAACCTGGCACCAGGCAACTTGTCTGCAGATGGCAGACCCATGAGTGAGAACAGGTGAGACCTGACGCACTACCCCGCCAACACATAAACTCGTGAGGGTAATTAATACATAGTTCTTGTTTTGTCAGGAAATTTGGGGATGGTTAGTTATGCAGTATGAGCTCGCTGATACAATCACCCACCTGTGTAGTAAGAAACTTCAATTTCATTCTGTAGCTTTCTTTTCTCCTGCCCTTGTATTTCTCAGTCACCACTACCACCATCGCTAGTCCCATGACTCCTGATTATTCAATGTACTTTGAACTTGGCCTCTCATATTTCCCAGGATCAGTCCCTTAGTCTTAGAGATTCTGTATAGAGGCAGTCTCAAATCTATCTGCTTTTCTCTAGGCTTTCGGCATTCCACTGGTAAAGGTTCTTTCTCTTCTCAAAGCTTTCTTTTTCTCATTCCTTTGTTTCTTGAATACATGTTTTAGTCACTAAGGCAGTCATTTTCTTACTAAGTAGAAATCATTACTTTAGTAAGACGCATGTCAAAACATAGTCCCCATCTTAGGGGACTGGCAATTGCCTTTAGAATGTTCTGAACAGCTTAGCATGGGATTTGAGACGCTCCATTTTCTGATCCCAATCTTCCCTCTTCATTATTCCCCACTGCCTCCTTCTATACTTCTTCAATACCATCAAGCTGGAATTATTACCCAGACCTGTTTACATCTCTGTGCCTTTGCGATGTTATTTTCAGCCCCTCTTCCCTATCCAACTCCCAACCAACTCCACTACTGACTGCTCTCTGATCCTCTTCTGCGGTTCCCTCCACTCACACCTCCAACCCAAGGTCTCGGGTGGATTTGTCCTTCCTCCTGAACATCCCGCACTTGCCCCTATTACAGTCACTTTTTTCTTAGAGTTTAATCTATGCTTAGTTGAAGACTTGAAGGTTATACATTCTTTGACAGCATGACATGTGAGTTTTTGCACCCCTCATGTGCCCAGCACAATGCTTAATATGTCAAGTGTCATGTGCTAGGGATCCTCGGGTCTCAGAAGGGAGAGGGGCTGTTCAGAGCAAATTCTGTTTTCTGGCCAACAGACAAATCTAGATGTGGGGAAAATAAATCCCTTCACTTCCCGATCAGAAATAGAAAGTTACACATAGCAGAAAGTTAATTTTTGACTCTTACAAAATTCTAAACTTAAATATCATGATACACTAACAGTTACTTTGCTCCTATTCAGGAAACTAACAACTATAGACTATGTTGAATCCATTCAGAATCAGGACCCACAAGTGTTATAATCTCTATCCGTTCTCACCCTTGTCTGTCTGGCATATTTGGCAGAATCAGATAAGTGAAGGGTAATTTCTGAATATAGCAAAACCTTGAAAAACAGAGTTCTCTGTTAAGCAAACCATTTATTTTTAAATGCTGCTGTGAAGAGAAGAAGGAAAATAAGTTGCTATCAAGACTCGCGTACTTTGGGACGCCTGGGTGGCTCAGTTGGTTAAGCAGCTGCCTTCGGCTCAGGTCATGATCCCAGCGTCCTGGGATCGAGTCCCACATCGGGCTACTTGCTCCGCAGGGAGCCTGCTTCTCCCTCTGACTCTGCCTTCCACTCTGTCTGCCTGTGCTCGCTCTCACTCTCTCTCTCTCTTACAAATAAATAAATAAAATCTTTAAAAAAAAAAAAAAAGACTCGCGTACTAGCTACTGTCAGGCATATGTTATCTTCAGAAGAGAATTCTATAATCACATGCACATTTCCCTTCTAAAAAGAAACACAGGGACCCTGAGCAAAGTCTCTACACTCCTCCATGTCCCTGTTTGTTCATCTGTTAAATGAGTGACTGAAACTAAACTTCAGTGAGTTTTGTTTTGTTTTGTTTTGTTTTTTAAGATTTACTTATCTATTTTAGAGAGACAGAAAGAAAACAAGCAGGGCAGGGGCAGAAGGAGAGGGAGAAAGAATCTCAAGCAGATTCCACGCTGAGCACAGAGCTCGATGTAGGCCCATGGGCCAATCGATCCCAGGACCCTGAGAGCACCACCAGAGGGGAAACCAAGACTTGGACGCTTACCCAAGTGCACCATCCTGGTACCCTTTCACTGAGCTTTTTTTTTTTTTTTTTAACATTTTTACATTTACATTTTTTATTTAACATTTTTAACATTTTATTTATTTATTTGACAGAAAAAAGAGAGAATGCATACATGGGGAGCATCAGGCAGAGAGAGAAGGAAAAGCAGACCCCCACTGAGCAGGGAGCCTAATGCTGGGCTCAGTCCCAGGATGCTGGGATCATGACCTGAGCTGAAGGCAGATGTTAAAACCATTGAGCCACCAACGCGCCCCCTCAGTGGATTTTTTAAACACGAGATTACTAAAACTAATGTTCACAATAATGAATATAAAGGAATGAAAAATTTTCAATAATAAAAATTTCAAGTATAAAATTATGCATATATACTTTAAGAGATAGCAAAACACACCTCTATAATTTTAAAATATCCTTTTAAAGGCTAAAAATAAAGTAATATCATGGCCTTCAATTAGTTAGAAATTTCAGGGGCACCTGGGTGGCTCAGATGGTTGAGCGTCTGCCTTTGGCTCAGGTCATGATCTCCAGGTCCTGGGGTCAAGCCTTTGGTTCAGTGGGGAGTCTGCTACTCCCTCTCCCTCTGCCTCACCCCCTGCTCATGCTTTCTCTCTCTATCTTTCTGTCTCAAATGAATAAATAAAGTCTTAAAAAAAAAAAAAGAAAGAAAAGAAAATTCAATTAATAAGAACAATCCATTTCTACCACACAGTCAAGTTAATCCAAGTACTACCGTAAATATTCAAACATTGGTCTTATGGAGAATGGAGTAACTGCAGCTTTGTAGATGAGCTATGGGACCTTAGACAAGTTATCTAATCTCCATTTCATTGTCTGAAAAATAGGGAGAATGATTCCTGCCTCATTGGAGGTTGTAAAGATCGGATGAGATCATGTCCATGCAATGACCAGAATATAGCATATACCAAATAAATGTTAATTTCCCTTTCTCCACCAACCTCAAGAAAATTCAAGAGAACTTCAACAGTGCACAATTAGAAGTTTCCTCCCCGCTATATAATGTCCTTATTGTTTTTCATTACTCAACATGCTCACATGCTAAAATATTTTATTTTCACAGATAACATTTGCTTCAAAGTCACTAATCTCCCCTGTTTACTAGATGGTAGGTTGATGATGTCATAAAAAGAGCCACAATAAATTTACTCATAAAAACAATCTGACACAAGTTTGGGCTTCAGTCATATGCTGTCATACCAAATCAAGTTATACCTGATAACTCTGGTTAGTAGAAATACCATGGAGAGTAGAAACCCTTGATCTTCCTAACTCTCCCCAGTACTAGGTAGGATATCCTAATTTAGGAAAGGAAGAATCTACTATTTCCTTAACAATGTTTTCTGATCTCTAAATGCCACTGTCTTTGCATATAGTTAAGCGGAGTTGCGCTTTTAAAATCCTTATTTGAAACAGAGGAATGTTCTAGAAAGTATTCCTTTCAATGAAATTCCTGTTAATTTAATGTAATCATGCTTTGGTCTTGGTCCACTAAGTTTAATCTGACAAAACAAAGAGGGGCAGAGCCTGGAACCAGAGCTTCTATTGGGAGAGGTGTCACTCTAGGTGCTTAGATGAGGCCCATCTATCTGACCAAACACAGCATTCAAAGGAATGGTAGAAGTCTTAGTGATGGGTCGTGGCAAGGGTGATATCAGCTTCAAGGCCAAGGGAGCAGAGCACCCAGTACCTCTCTTCTAGGGGCAGGAAAAGATGCCTTCCCAGGAAAGCTATACACAACAGAGACCCACTGACCCCATTCCCTAGAATGGGATTCAGAGATAGCCTCTGGTTTCTGGGCACAGGATTTATGGAGGAGACAAGGTCTTTTTTGCAACATGACTGGTCTAATGAGCATGAAACAAGATGTGGATGCAGATAGTTTCAAGACAGGCACTTGGATCTCAGAAACAACACCTAAAAGAGGGCACAGGGTAGACTAATTGAAGAGGACACTGCAGATCCCCAAAGGAAATGGGATGGAGTTCCTTAAGCCCCACCTCCTCCAGCGTCATTCCTTTCTAGCAAGCACAACATACACCGCAGAATAATTGTGAAGATGAAAGCCATTTACCGAAAGCCAAAGTTGTGCCCCTGCTCTAGGCCGTGGGAAATCAAAAATGAGGAGGACAACTGTCCCTGCCTTAAGAAGCTCAGAGTCCAGTGGAAGAGACATAATGTGACAGGTACTGTGCTACAGATGGTCACCGCATGCTGCAGGACACAGAAAAAGCCAGCTAACCCGGAGCTGGTTAAGTCAGGAAAACCTCCCCTAATTCATTCAATATGTTTTGTTGAACTAAATCCTGGGCCATTACTACGGCAGTCCTCTATCTTCTGTCCTTTCTCTTCCCTTCCCTTGGGAGAAAATATTTCTTTGACTTTCTTATGTTAAACATTTAAGAAAATCCTCCCCATTCTTTACAAAACACCCTCCAAAGTTTCTCAGAGCACTGTTGAATCATTCAACTCGTGATCTCTGCCACAAAGACCAACAGAGCTTCTGGTCTACACAATCATCACTCTGCCACGCAGAGAACACGTGCTTGGAAGTCTATCAACATGGCGGCTGTGCAGATCCTCTGGGTTATTTCCTGGGCAAGAGTTGGTATGAGCTCAAAATCAACATTATTAATAATCATTAAGTTAGCGAACAACTCCTGTTAGCACCAAACCGCATGCTTTGTCTAAAGAGTGCTTCAGTGAATAAATGATTCATCTCCACAATTCTTCTGAGATAGTTATTACCTCCACCTTATAGATGGGCAAACTAAGATCCAGAAAGTAAATAAATTTTCACAAGGTTATATAACTAGAAGGTAAAATCCTTCTAGTGGACCTAGAATTTAATTCTTGCTGCTTGTCTCCACACTGTGGAAGTCTACAAGCCTGCCTCTCATCTACAGATTTCTTCTTTTCATTTACTACCTGGGAATACTCCAGCACAATCTATTCTAAGTTTTGGAACTTACCTAACAGAGCATTTGGCTGTTCTCGAAGCAGTTTTACACACATCATGTAACGGTTACATTAAACCTCATGAGTCTGTGTTGGCTTTGGCATTGAGCTTGGCCAACTAGACCAACACTCGACCTACTGGACCCCAGTGAAATGCTGGCCTCTTCTCTTTCCGTCCTTCCCCTCCCTCTGCTTTCTTAAGTCTTATGTTGGAACCAGCCCTTGTCCACACCCATGTGGCTTCCTCTGACCAAAGGCCTTTCCCACTTTTCTGCCTCACCAATAGCCTCAGCTCTTCAGGACCCAGATGATCCACATCTAGAAGCTTCACCAGCCTCCTCCTCACTCCCCAGCACTGACTGCTCCTTCCATCATGCCTTTAGAATGCTAGCATAGCAACACTTACCTCCTTGCCTCAATATTTGCCTGCCAACCTCTCCCAAAAGCCTTACTAATCAAGCCGTGGCCCGTGCACCTGCAGGGTGGACATCTCCTAGGGATCTCCCGGGCTCTGCAAACCTGTGACATCAGAGTCAACATTGTTAACAAGGTCTCTTTGACTCTGATGCACTTTAGACCTGGAGAAGAGCTTCACTCACAGTCTATGGATTTCAGGGTAAAATAGGACTCAGAACTCAGCACAGGACCCAGCACTGAGTGAATACTCTATAAATGTTTGTTGAATCAGAGTGAATAAGTGATCTCATTTGATTCCCACAACAACCTTCTAAGATAGGAACTACTCTATGTTACAGGTGCGAAAACTGAGGCTAGAGGTTTTAAGAACAATTCCTACAGGTAGATGCGCCTGGGCAGGTCCGCCAGTTGAGCATCTGACTTTGACTCAGGTCATGATCTCAGGGTCCTGGGATCAAGACCCGGGAAGACCGTTTGCTCAGCAGGGAGTCTGCTTCTTCATCTCTCCCACTGCCCCCTCCCTCTGCTCCTGCACTCATTCTCTCTCCTTCTCTCTCTAGTAAATAAATAAAATATTTTTTAAAAAGAAAATTTCCTAAAACTTACACAGCCAGTAATTAGCAGGATGAGGTCCAAATTTTCTTATTTACTTTCATCTCCCTATGCTACTATACCCCATGCATTATAAATAAGAACCAGGATTTATCTAATATTTCACGTGACACTTATTTCAGTATTAGGCTATTGCCCAGGTGAGATTAGCAGACACTTTGCTCTCAATGGTCATGCACGCATTCATTCCTCTGTGCGGTAAAGTCTTACTGAGCAGCCGCCGTGGGCCGTGCAGTATAGTCAGAATGAAAGGACTAGCCAAATCAGTCTGTACCCTCATGGGGATAGCCCCAAATAAAGAGCACTCCTCGCCTGCTGTGAGAAGTGCCTTGCTGGAGTCCAGGCTGCAGGGCAAGCGTGAAGGAAAAGACCCTGAAGCCAGACGTAGGGTCAGGCTGTCTATGGGGGAAAAAAAAATCCTGTGTTAAAAAACTTCGTTTATTTCATTTATCTCTTGATTTTCCAAAATGACACTTGGGCGTGCACGTGCGTGTGTGCGTGTGTGTACATGCCATGTGCATACAGCGAAGGGAAAACACGAGGAAAGGCGTTTTAAACAGCCAATAGCACATGCTGCCAAACCAAACCTGGTAAGGTGAGATAGAGCAAAAGACCCACCAGGGCGCCATTCAGTTTTCAATGCATCAAAGATTTACACACTCTTCCCATTATCATTAATGGCTGTTATGAACGTAATTTGTCCCCACGCACCAAGGGAAGAATAAATTCCTCACAGAGGGGAAATAGAGGGTATTCAAAGAAAAAAGCTATTTTATGCAGAAGGCTGATGACTGCTAGCTGATAATGAATGCAGTAGGAGTAATAACAATTTTTTAAATTCCTCATTAAATGAGTCATAAAGGTCACAGGGCAACAATACTAGAAACACACACACACACACATACAATCTCTAAACTCTCCAGCAAAACAAGAATGAACTGCCCCCCACCCCCACAAAAATGGTCTTTTTAAGTACAGGGCTAAATAAAGTGAAAATAAACATCACGATGAAATGAAAATAAAAGGGAGCAGAAATTCCAATAACTTTAAACTATAAAGATAAAAAAAATAAAAACAGAAAGGTACAAAGATGGATCAAATAAGAAAACCCCTTCTGGGAGTCTCGACTCTCCCAAAGTCACTAAATCTGCTGAAGACAGTAACAAAATATAGGAAGGTACCTTTGTGCAAAGGAAAAAGCAAACACATTCTGAAGTGACTAGAATAAATGAGTCCGGCAGCTTGATAAGTGACTTCCACAGTTCAATAGAGGTGTTAGATAATTAGACAAGGGACCGAAAATGTTCTTGGAGGGTAGAAGCCTACAAGTCAGCAGGATGGAAGCATTCTCAAGGGCAGCATTGTTGTATATTTTAATGTCTTCTTGGCTCATCAGAATGAAACAAGAGGAAAAGGAGAGGTATGGGACTTGGAACATCATTTTTACTTTCCTGGGAGCAGCATTTCTTAAGACGATTGGGAGGTTTTTGTTCCTCATCAGATCCTTATTAATCTACCGTCATGTCTCTGTAGTTTATTATTCCTACCAGAATAACAGATCATAGCCACGATCTCAGGTCATAAAGTGTAACAGCTAACTCGGGGGACTGGAAACCAAATTCAGAATAAAGAATGCCATGTTCCTTTAGTTCTTTGAGTCTCTGCTTCCTTCCCTATAAAACGAGGTCAACAGGCATCATCCCCTAGGGCTGTCCAGTAAGAGAACACACACTCGTTGTATATTCCCCACGGGCAACCAAAACTGTGTGATATAGATGTGAGTCTCCTAGAACCAGGACAGGCCCATTGTGAGCCCTCAGTAAACATGGACTGCTATTCTTGCCTTGGAAAGCTTCCTGCCATCGAGAGTCATTAAAAACAGGAAATTCTGAGCTGTTTTCCTCTGGAGAGGTTTTGTTGTTGTTGTTGTTTTTTAAGAAATACAGTACAGATTTAGCCAAATCAGTAGATAAATTGCCAAGTCCTGGGATAAACTCTATTTAGCACACTGAAGAGGGCACCTAACACACCATTATAAATATAGAGTGCTTAACAAGGAGTATTTGATAAAAATGGTAAAGTCTACTGCCAGGGTTAGACTGTTTGGACTCCCTCCAAACAGAGGCAGTAAAGGCAAAAATGAATATTAAATATCTATCTGTCTATATATCTAGACGCATCTAGACTGGCCCAGAGCAACAGATATCCATGCCTCTTCAAATGTCTCAACACTGGTAAGAGAACCATGCAGTACAAATTTAACAGCACCGAGTAATGACCTTGATTGCACCTGTAATACATCACTGGTAACCACCCCACCTAGAGGTGAACTTCGTATCGAAAAGAATTTCTGTGGCACCAAATGAGATGCCCATAAAAGTACCTTGTTATGGTCTACTACTTAGGCGGCATTTGGGAAATATACAACTTTAAAGCATCTAACCACTGGCCAGTGAATTGAATTTGGACCTTGGGAAAGAGAAGCACTGATAAAGATTAAATTTGCTTATTTAAACATAAAGCCTAGGGGCACCTGGGTGGCTCACTCTACCTTCAGCTCAGGTCGTGATCCCAGGACCCTGGGATCCAGCCCCCGCATCAGGCTCTCTGCTGAGCGGGGAGCCTGCTTCCTCCTCCTCTCTCTCTCTCTCTCTCTGCCTGCCTCTCTGCCTACTTGTGATCTCTGTCTGTCAAATAAATAAATAAAATCTTAAAAAAACATAAATTAAAAAAGCATAAAGCCTTTGTGTACAATGGGTTAATAATACCACTTCCATACTCTGCTGTCTTCCACATTCCCATGTTCTAAGAATACTCCAAAGATCAAAACAACCAAAGCCATTTGAAAGATACCATTTATGGGGCGCCTGGGTGGCTCAGTAGGTTAAAGCCTTTGCCTTCTGCTCAGGTCATGATCCGAGGGTCCTGGGATTGAGCCCCACATAGGGCTCTCTGCTCAGCAGGGAGCCTGTTTCCTCCTCTCTTTGCCTACTTGTGATCTCTGTCAAATAAAATAAAATCTTAACAACAACAAAAAAAAGATACCATTTACTTAGAAGAAAAAACAAACTGTCCTGAAATAAGTAACCCATCCAGCTCATCCTATAAAAAGAAGATAAACTGAGAAAGAAGAGATAGAGAAGCCATTAAATTAAACTATAATAGAGCCCATCATAGAGTAATAAAGTGTTCTTTTAAGAAAACAATCCAGTTTGTGTCATAGTGGGTATCATTTCTAAATATTGAGGTCAAAAAGAAAGAGTTAATTTTTGTTTTGGGGGGGTTGTTTTCTATTTGTTTTGAGTTCAAGTTTATATGACAGTACAGTTCTTAAAAAGTGCAAAAGGGAGCTCCAACTGTAATTTTGGTATTGTGGTTTTATATTTGTGTAGTTGTTAAAATAAGATGAGATGCTGACTATGACAGAGAGCAGAAAACAAGTTACAGAAGGAGGAGAAAGTGACAAAAGAAATAAAGCAGGGAAGTGACAGACAGTTTCAGAGGGATTCTGGTGGGAACAGTGAGGTTTCTTTTTTTCAGTTTGCATTACTGGCTTATTTCTAAATGAACATGTGGTTATTATAAAAGAACAGTCCCTATAATCTAGTAAAACTGTAAATTCCCGGCAGAGTCAATTTGAAAGTATAAGGCTGACAAGCCCTTCTTTTGAAAATCTGAGAACTATTTGCATGAGAATTATCACTCTGAAGTGAGCAAATTCCAGTCCCATTGACTCAGGGCCTCTGCCCCCTACACCGGGGCTCCTGGGCCAGTGAGTTCCAGCCCACTGTACGGGGGATTCCAAGCTCAAACCAGCTCAGAGTTCTCTGTGGCAAAAGAAACGCAATGAGAATGCTTGTTGCCAAGTAAAAAAGGAGAAGAAGAAAAAGAAAAAAAAAAAGGCCAAATCAAAGAAAAGCCAGAATACCATTTTGTTGATATTTTAACCCAATTTTTAAACTATTCCACCCCAAAATAGATCTGAAAGACAAATTCAGACAAATGCAAGAAAGAGCTTCTGGAAACTTGAGAAACTGTGAATAATTTTATAGCAACTATATGTCTCTCAGGTTCAAAGTGTCAATGCATGATTTTATCCCATTGGAAAGAGGAGAAAGGATGAGGAGGAAATCTTCAGATGGAAGTGTGCACCGTCTCTTTTAAAGGGAGGAAATTATATTTAGCTGGAGAGAGGAACAAAGGAACATTTGATTGTTAATTGGCTAGCTCCTCCTTTTCCTTTTATTTTATTAAGGCAACCAGGTTTTCTACTTGCTATCCCTCAAACATCATTTTGAAGTAATAAATCCTTAGAAAGCAGAAGTACTTTCTCAATAACTCCCAATATATATTACCTACTGTGGCATCACATGTGAAGGCTTTATGAAAGACTGATGAAGTAGTAAAGTAATAAATAATGAAGGGCATTGAAGGAAAACTGAAAGTGACCTCTACTTGGGGAAGTTATCCAAAACCTGGGTTCAAGTCCAACATCTGACATTAGCTGGTGTGTTATCTTGGAAAAGGTGCTTAACTTCTCTATATCTTGATTGCTTTAGGCTCAAAAGTGGGGTTAATCACACTCATCTCCCAGGACCTTTGTGAGAAAATGTATGTAAAGCACTTAGCAAGGTACCTTTCATACAGTCAGCACTGAATAAATGTTAACTGGTATTATTTTTTGTCTTCATCAGAGAACATTTCAATTACTGAAAAGGTCTTGGCATTGAGAGAGCATGCTTAGTCCCAAATAAACATTAGAAAACTCCAAATTTCAGGTGCAATAATGGTGTTCTATATGCTCACTTAAAAACTTTTTTAGGATAAGAGAATACTTCACATTTTTTTAAATTCCCTGTAAAATCTTAAATTTTAGAAGAAAGAAGTGACCAGAGAAAGTTATTTTCTCATCAGTGTTATTTTTTCATCAAGGTATTGTCAAAATTTTAAGTTCTGCATTTGTATCTAACAAACTTTTTTACTCCATATTGCTAAGACTTTAACCATAGGAAAATAGAAAATGAGCAAAAAATCCAATCCATAACTTGAGATTATCAAGGAAAAAGTACACAGTCTTTAGAGTAAGGATCAATAGACGATTTTCATGAAAATCCGAACAGTGAGTATTTTAGGTTTTGTGGGCCACAAAAGGTCTTTCCCTTCCTCTTCTCCTTCTCTCTCCCTCCCCTTCCCCCCATCCTCCTCCTTCAGTGCTTAACAACTTTTTATAAAAATGTGGAAACCATTCTGGTCTCTAAGGCAATACAAAAAACAGACCTCAGGCCAGATTTGGCTGACACGCTATTTCCAACTATAACTCTATAACTCTAGTTATAGAGCAGGAATCAAGAAAACAACAGAAAGGCCAAATCCTGCCTACAGCCTGCTTTTCTAAATAAAGTTTTATTGGAACACGATTACTGCCATTCGAATTGCTTATAGGATGTTTTCCCACTCCAAAGAAAGACTTGAGTGGTTTTTAACAGAGATAGTAGAGGCCCACAAGCCAAATCTATTTATATTTGACCCTTCACAGAAAAATGTTTGCTAATCTCTGTTCTAGAGTAATGAGATTGCTTCATTTATATAACTTTTCACTCTTCCTTTCCATTATGGGAAGAACTAGAACAAATGGCCTTAGTTATTTTGTTGAGACATTTTTCTCCCCATCATTAAACTTCATAAAAGCCAAAAAATACTAAATTTTATACATGAAACTAATATTGGGTAGAGAAAATTTCCAGATATCCATTTGTTGCTTTAAATGGGTGGCATGTATTTTTGTGTTTTTGTAACAATAAAGAATAGGAAATATTGCCTCTTATGAAATGTTGAAAGAAAGCAATACTGAAATAGCCCGTCTAAAAGCCCAGAATAGGATATACAACATAAACTTAGGCAAGAAAAACACCCTTTTGTGGTACATGAATGTTGGGTGAACTTGCATAGTGTTTAGAATGCAGTTGGCTCAACGGACTCAGGACAATGACCTGGCCAGTTCTGAAAATGTTGTTTCCATTTCAATTAAGCCTTGGGAAAAAGTGTAAACCTTTGTCAATAAAGCAAAGCACCACACATACATACTGCCTATATGAATACAAAAATCGAATCCAAATCAAATCATTTCCAAAAGCTACATATACCAACTAGCCAGTTTTATCTCAATTCTATAAACAGAATATTCTATCCTAGAAATTAAATTTGGAAAGCACTATGAAATTGTTTTCATATCTTGTATTTCATTTTCTCTCCGTATGATGGCATGAAGTCCAAACGCCTTCTGGCCCATCTCAGAAACTCCAAGCTCTGGCTAGCTCTTCCCCACTCCTTCCACCACAGTCTGCCCTGTCTAGAGTAGGTGGAAGTCAACACAGCTTCCAAGGAAGAGCTCCTGCTTTGCTGCCCAACAGCTTTGCTGCTCAATTCAGAATCTGAGTTGACTTAATCCAGTGATTTCAATGATCTAGTGACAGAGGATTCACCAAGCAGAAAGAGTTTTCTGTTGAGCCCTTACCCACTCTCCTCAAAATGAAAAGATAACCATTTTCACTGGTGCTTGAAACCATTTTCCATACTGGTTTTCATTACTGCTTGAAAATTGAAAACCTCGGCCAAGTAGAACAGGTGAGAACAGAGATCATGCCTGCTTTGCTCACCAAGATCCTTAGCCTTTAGCTCTGTGCCTGGCATACAGAAACTGTAAATAAAGTAAATATGGCTGGTGGGCAAATGGATGGATGAATGATGCAAACTGCAAGCATTAGAATAGTGCTGGTTTTTCGAACTATGCAGTGTTATCCACAAAGGTTTTTATAAACTTTTTTTTGCATAATGGTAATTGAGGAGTTTATAATTATAAGGACTCTATTACCAATAAACCGATGACGAGGATGTCAACAAGCATAATCTAGATGGCTAGATCTTTAGAATCCTTCAAATGACTGCTCTCATTTTCAAAAGGGAAAAACTTAAGTTTTTGGAAATGCTGATCAATGATTTTATATTGTGAACTCCTCAGAAAACTGCAGATTTAACTATTAACCAAATTGTCTACTCCAGAGAAATAAGATTATCGGAAAGTAACACAATATCACTAAGAATATCACCATATCACAGTATCACTAAGAAAGTAAAACCATATCACTAAGAATATTAAATTTGCCTCATTTTTAGTCTTGATGAGTTAAGGAAATGCTACAGACATAATGTGTCTCCATTTTTGCAATGTCTTTGACAACTTAATATTCTTTATGGTCAAGATGGAGAAGTCTACATTGGATGGCAAGACAATAAAGTGGATTCAAACTGATTGAAAAATGATTACTAAAGAGTGCTATTAATTAGTATCTTAATCTTCTTGTGTGTACAGAGGTCCAACTAGAAACAACAGAAATGAGAGGAAAGCACAAGTTTAAATAATGAAATAATGAAAACACTACCAGCCAGAAAGACTGTAAACTGAGTGAAAGAGCGTTCAGAAGTCTTCGCACTTGTTCAAATACAAGGTGGCTCTGTCTAGAAGTGACGACTCAGAATGGCCAGAGGTAACTCCACTCTTAGGTGTCTTTCCCTTTAAAATTTCGTAAGTCTATGAACATAGACTATATACGGAAGGGGAACAATGACATAATGGGAACCCGTACATGCAGGTTGTCTCCAGTTTAGCTTCTGAAGTGTAATCTTTCTTTACTCCCTTTGTATTTATCACCCAGCAAAATGATACTGCGTCTGAGTTCCCAAACACATTCTACAATTTCCCACCTTCACTGAGTCTTCTCTTTTTTCCTGGAAGATATCTTTAATATTTTATATTAATTATATTAATATTTTAGTTCTCTTCCATTATTAAAATTTACCGCATGGCCAAAGGCCCATACACAAGCTATCTTTTAAAGTTCTCTTCTTCCCATCCACCCAAAAAAAATTTTTTTACCTTGACATTTACTGGACTCTTATAATGTCATGTTTTTAAGTCTTACAAGGCATATCTTAGTTAGCATATACTATGCTTAGTGGTCCATAGGCTTCTATCTGCTTTCTTAATGATCTCATTCACTCTCGCAAGCTTTAACATCACTGGATATTAGCAAGTACAAAATTCTTGTCTTGCCATAATGTCTTCTTTGCAGATGACCATCGCATGTCCAACTGCCTGAGAGACCTCCCCACTGCAAACACAACAGTGTTCAAAACTGAAATCACCAATATCCCTCAGTACACCTTTATCCCCTGAACTCTTTATTCTAGTTGGTGACACAACCATAGACTCATTCCCAGTACCACGTCCTGATCATTTCATGTCCTCAACAGATTCAAATCCAAGTCCTCTTCTCAACTTCTAGTGCTGCTTTAATTCAGACCTTCATCTTTTCTCCCATTAGTTTCCTAATGAACCTCTACCCCAAATCATATCTCTTTATAAATCTACTCTACAGAAGGTGGTCTATTTAAAACTCACACGTAACAATAACTTTACACTTCTCAAACCCTTCCATATCTCTCCATCAAGTTCCTCAAAGCACCCTTACGGAGAACCTTGAACTGCAGAGTGAAGCTCACAAGGTTATATAGTAAAGATTAAGAGCTACAACCTAAAAGCATTTTGAACCCAAAGCCCTCTTCAACCAAAATTCCACACTGCTATACTGTGTTTGCCAACTTTTCTTCAGGAACAGAACACAGGGACCCAAAGTTGTACCAGAACCTATCAGCAGTAAATGCAAGCAAACCAGTCTTCGTTTTACATCTCCCATTCCTTAGTCATGCTCTTGGAAGGCTCTGGGGACTTGAAACAAGGAAAACTCATACTTACCACAATGGTTTCTTCTACATTCCAAACCACAGATTCACAAAATCTAAAGAACTGAAATTTTACTTCATGCCTGAGAAGACTTATATAATTTTTAAATACCCAGCAGGATTCATAAAACCAAGTCAAGAAAAGAGGAGGTGGAACCTTATATAATAGAATGATAATCCAAGAGCTAAGCAGGAAAATAACCACACAATTAGTGTTTGCGATAACCACAGTTTAAACAGACTATGGCAGATGTAAGATGGCTTCATTTTTAAATCATAGCAAATATTAGTCTCATAACAACTGTGTGTGTGTGTGTGTCTGTGTGTGTGTGTGTGTGTGTGTGTGTGTGGTGTTCCTTTTAAGTGTTTCAGACCATAGTCTAATATAAATAAGGCTATCTCTTGAAGGGGAATGTTCAAGGTGGGAGAAACCCTATAATTTCTTTTACTTGTGGTTTATAGTCTTTATCTTCTCTTCCAATCAAATTCAGTAAACAAGAAGCCTCAATTCCCATTAGGACAACCATATAACCCTTTGATTGAAAATGTGAACAACAACAAACTGTTTCAGATAGTCCAAATTTTAGCCAACCTTATCCTTTTTAGGAACTCTCAAGAGGTGCCTCCCACTACAAATCAGGTGGAAGAATCAACACATATGTAGAAGTTTATAAATCTAATAAATAAACAGGAAACAGAACCGAACAAGCATTGCCAACGATGTGGATAAATGGGAATCTTTGTGCAGTACTGGTGGTAATGAAACATAGTGCAGCTGCTATGCAAAACAGGATGGAGTTTCCTTAAAATATTACAAACAGAATGACCACATGATCCAGTAGTCCCATTTCTGAGTACATCTCCAAAGGGATTATAAAGGATCTCAAAGGCATATATCCGTGTGCACATTATTCACAGTAACCAAGAGGAGGAATCAATCTAAATACCCATCAACAGTTGAACAGACAAAGAAAATTCGGCATATACACACAACAGAATAATATGCATTCTTAAAAATGAAGGAAATCCTGTCAAATGCTACAATGTGAATGAAACTTGGGGATGTCAGGCTAAGTGAAAACAAAAGACAAACACTGCATGATTCTATTTATAGGGGGCACCTAGAGTAATCGAAATCATGGAGAGAGAAAATAGAACGGTGATTGTAGGGGCTGGGAAGAAGAGGGGCACTGTTGTTCAATGCCTATGGAATCCTCGTTTTGTGAGATGAGAAAAGTTCTGAAGATAGCTATAAAATAGGGTGCACGGAGTTAATACAGCTGACCTGTTAAGATGGTAAATTTGATGTGGCGCATGGGTGGCTCAGTCGGTGTTTAACCGACTCTGACTCTTGATTTCAGCTCAGGTCATGATCTCAGGGTCTTGAGATCAAGCCCTGTGCTGGGCTCCACACTCAGCAGGGAGTCTACTGGAGATCCTCTCCCTCCCCCTCTGCCCTTTCCCTGCTCTCTCCCTCTAAAATAAATAAGTAGTCTTTCTTTAAAAAAAAGATGTTAAATATTACATTATGTGTTTTTTAACACATTAAAAAATGGGGAGTGGCAATTCCTCACAATTCTAGCACCCTAAGAAATCACTGTTTCCTTTTTCCACTTTCTACTCTAGTTCTTAACCCAATGAATACACGGGATGGCATGATGATGTTCATAATCCACCTTCACATCTGTGTCTAGCTTTTTCCTTAAAATTGTATCTCCCGCATTTTTAGGGGTTATTTTGCAGTTTTCATGACCACTCGGTATGAAGTAAAGAATGTAAGCATATCCTTAATAATTTTTATATTTATTACATGGTAGAATGATACTATTTTAGATATGTTGCTTAAATATAATATATTACTAAATAAAAAAAATAAATTGGGGGGGAAAAGGAACTGGATATCATATTATACCACAGGACAAAGAATTCCCGAGTCGAGTAGTATTGTGTCCTACATAAGTCATAATCAGATAGCAAGACAATATGCTCTCAGAGAAATACTTGAAAGTCACTGAAAGTTGTATACAATCAAACATAAAATAAAACATTTGAGTCCCTTAAGGCTCACAGTTGTAGCACAGGGCTGTTTTTTAAACTTTGTATGTATGTACCAGTTCCCACTGGGAATCCAATGAAAATCTGATACCTCTTTCCAGCAACACATGCACATGCACATATGCAAGGCACAGACATAAAATCTATAAACGTGTGAAATAAGGAGCCCTAATTTAGAGAAGCCAGGCCAATGCTGAGTAAACTGTATGATACAGTATGTGCATCACCTGTTATTCAAAAACCTCTAAGAGGCAAAAGCTCTATACCTAGATTTTATGGCTTTTGAAAAGGCCAACACACCACCGTCTGATTTTCTACAGAGGGTGGTCTGGGTCATTTGTCGTCCTTCTGCTCATTTTGATAGTATATTGATTCTCTCGTGTCTCCACCTTTCTGTCTTCCTGTCCTATCCACGTTCTTTTGGCTGTGTCACCTTCCACTCTAAGCTTCAGCTACTGTGCAAATTGCCAGACCTTAACCCTCTGAGTTTTCGTGCCTGAGCCATCAAACATTGGTGGAAAAAGCTATTTTTCTCCTAAATCACAGGATTAGGGGAAGATGTCAGTTAGTGACCATTAGTGTCTACTCCTCCAAGTATACCTGCTCTTTCAGTCACTGGGCCATAAAACTAGGGCCAGGGGATCAGGATCCACAGGAAGAGTAATGAATGATGTCACTGAGATTAAAGGGAAAGGACAGGATCTAAAGTCTGACGATGGCAAATTTCCTAGCTTACACTCTCATAAAAGAAAAAACAACCAGGGTTGAAACTAAGTGTATTATACAGATTGTTTTCATCTAACCAAAGCCATATCTTCTGTTTTGGGAGATTTCTAAAAATGTGTGTTATACAATCCTAACAGCAATAGTATTTGGGATAGATAGATTTTTCCTTGTCAAAATAGCAGAAAATGAAGACCAAAGATTCATTATTTCTTCTTATTACTTTTGTATCTATTGGGGGAGAGGGGCAAAAAAAAAAAAAAAAAAAAGTAGGTGAAACAAGTTACTTCCTGGAATAGATTCTTTTACAGTTTATTTTTTTTTTAAGATTTTATTTATTTATCAGAGAGGGGGGGGGGAGAGCGAGCACAGGCAGACAGAATGGCAGGCAGAGGCAGAGGGAGAAGCAGGCTCCCTGCTGAGCAAGGAGCCCGACATGGAACTCGATCCCAGGACGCTGGGATCATGACCTGAGCCGAAGGCAGCTGCTTAACCAACTGAGCCACCCAGGCGTCCCTCTTTTACAGTTTAAACATGAGTATATATATCAGAGATCTTAGTCTTCAAGATAAAGATAAAAATAAATCTTTTTTGATGTGTTTTTAAAAAGAACGGCTCACACATAGTTTTCTTTAAGACTAAGAAATATTTAGGAGGTCTTAATAAAATACAAAGAAGACCATTTTAAGAAGGAATATCTTCATCTAAGGAAAAGCAACCGCATCATGAACAGAAAATTTCCAGGCTTGAGGGTCAAAACCTTTAAGTCTATGTTTACATAACCTCTTACAAAATACTTTTAAATCTACACACTTTTAAAGGACAGTATACCTTTAGTTTACTTTGCCCCATAAGAAAATATTGGTAGTAACTTTAAATCTAGTAAATCCTTTCTAATACTAATATTTATGAGTTGGCGAATAGTTAATCTTTTTGACACTTGGTAGGAAATACATATAAAATATTAAATAAGATGCTTGAAAGGTTTTTCCTCATTTTCCTAATTATTCAAGTCATTGATGGTTCCGGGCCTCATTCAAACCTGCAGGTGGTCCACAGCACCTTCTCTGATCACCCCAGGGAAACCTTAGGTGTCTCTGTTCAGGTGTCCCCTGAACAGAACGGAAACAGTCTTACCACAATTCATCTGTGTCACAGAGAGGGAAGGAAATGCTCTAATGGGGAGAGGAGAGGAACAGCTTGGGGCTCACCCGACTTGCGTTTCAATTCCATTTTGGCTACTGACTTGCTCCATGTTCTTGACTTCTCGAAACCTCAGCTTTCCCATCTGTAACACAGGGCCAACCCCCGCTTATAGAAAGGTGATAGAGATTACAAATGAAAATGTCTAGCCTACAGTGGGTACATAATAGATATTTCATTTTATTTAGATCTATGTTTTTGTGCTTAAATCTTGTCCTCCCAGCTCCACTGCAGAGCAAGGTACTAGCATCAATATTTAGTTGGATGATGGCCAGCTGAGGTCGCTGGTAACTGAGACTGCTTCATGAGCAGTGGGGCAGGGGGTTGGGGGGGGTACAAACAGGACTCAGGACATGGTGCCTTCCTTTCTCAGGCAAGGAGGTGGGTCCAGCAAGTTTTACTTCTTTTCCCTTCTCCCTGCTCTCTTTCATCAAATGAAAATACAATCATGATCACATAGCTGGGAGACCAGAGCTCTATTAGCTCTCCCGGAAGTAGCAGAGCACACAGCATAGATGCGAAGGCAGAAAGATAATGTGTTAATACACCCCGGATTGTGATCCAGCTAATGCCCACGGACAATCAATCATTTCAGAAGCTGCTGGTATGCTCGCCTGAATTTCACACTCCAGCTATCGGTGAAGTAGTGATTTTTTAAACACATTTTTCCCAGTCTACTAGCACTTCATTAAATATATAAATTAAAGACTAGTATAATGAAAATCCACAGATACTCATGACGTATCATTATGGCCACATCTTCCTCCTTCACGACTAATTCTCTACACCCAGAAATCAAGAAGCATAAGGGGCCAGATTTATTTTTAGCCTCACTTTAATTCCAGAAAGTCTGTCTTTTTTTTTTTAAGATTCACTTATTTATTTATTTTGAGAGAGAGGAAGAGAAAGAGCAGACAAGCAGAAGGAGCAGAGGAGAAGGAGAGAGAATCACAAGCAGACTCCCCACTGTGCACAGAGCCCCACAGGTGAGGTGGGGGTGGAGAGGGGGACACTTGATCCTATGACGAGATCACGACCTGGGCAGAAGCCAAGAGCTGGATGCTTCACCCACTGAACCACCCAGGTGCCCCCAAAGGTTCATTTTTTTGGTAAGAAGCGACATGCCATAAAGGCAGTCAACTAAAGGACTAGTAGCAATTTGACCTTCCACAAGGTCAAGTCCGAAGGTGCGGAGGACCAGAGGGACCACTCTGGAGGGCGCGTGCACCTTCCTCTGCAGGTCGGGCTCTCTCTGCCCGGCTGCACACAGTTTCTCCTGGTGACTCACCTCTAGCCGTGGGGCAGCCTGGTGCTGGCTACGGGCAGCTCCTGATCTTGAGATGAGCTCTCAGCAGCTGAAGGATAATCTGTGCTGATAAGTCAGATTAGAAGTCACCAATTTACTTGTCCATCTGCAGAGACCGCCCAGGGGCCAGCATTTACTTTCCATTCAGGTTTGCGTAGTGTACAAGTAGGCTTGGAGGAGATCCCTCTTCCTCTACTTTATTACAATCCAATTTCGCTTGTAAACTAAACCTACCCCAGGGGATTTTTTAAATGTAAAGGTTTCCCTACCTCTTCGTGGGACCAGTGACTCTTTTGCAATCCCGTTTTGTACTTGTCCCTTTGTCTCCAAAGCTACAGAGGAAATAAGCTCATTTTTCACTGTTCTAATTTATAATCATTTTATCAGAGTTCATACAGACTAGATTTGGGTCAGAATGATTTACTAGTGCAACACAGTTGAAGTCAGTAAAATCCTAGTGCCGTGGATGAGAACAGATTGCTCAGGTTGGTGGAGTTTGCTGCTTTAAATTTTATGCTAAGAACAGTAGCAGGGGCTGACTTCAAAGATGGTAAATGAAGGATTAGTTCAAATTTGTGCTGTGACAGGTCCTAGTATTAAGCACTTATTCTTCTTATTTCATTAGGAATCAAAGAAGCAAAGCTTTCATACTATTAACCAGAATGAGAGGATAAAATATGTTTAATTCATTAGCAAAAACAAGATACAGGACTTCAAATCTCTGGCTCCTCTCTATATTAGAGTGGGGCAGCTTCATGGTACACAGCCTGTGGAACTGCATGGGACCACACCTGGTCTCAGTGCTCTGCGACCGCCATCTTGAAACTCCTAATAACTTCTGAACAAGGGACCCTGTGTTCTCCTTTTGCTCTGGACCCTGCAGATTACATCACCAGTCCTGCACGAGAGGTGTGAACACTATTAATCTGTTGTCCTTCCCTCCCTACTAACAGAACAGAATTCATCTATTCCGTGGCTATTTGCTGAGAGACATACTATGTGCTAAAGATGTGAGAAACTCTAATAAGACAGTTATAGTCATTCTCCCCATGGAATTAACAGGAAAAAGAAAAAAACAGAACAATGGAAAAGAAGAACATTTTAATAGGAAAAAAATATGTAAATGCTAAACTGACATTTAAAACTTGCACAAAAATTCTGCGTGGCAGTTCAAGAGGATCTAGTCCTAAGCTGAATTGAATATACCCAACTTTGCTGCTCCTTTTAGTTTTCTGAAGCGCCTTTTCCTTCACCCTTCCATGCTACACACTGCATGACGAAGTGTGGCCTCTCCAAGCAGAATGTGGTAACACTGGAGGCCCAACTGTTGCTCACACTTACAGGAAATCATTGTGTACATTCAAAAAGTTGGCATTTCGGAAACGAGCACAAAGTACTTCCAGATACAAGTTCAAGGAAAGAATCTCAATGGGCACAAACACACCCAAGTGTTCTCTTGTCTCTGAAGAGCCAAGTCCCACGTCCCCCCAAGAGCTACTTACTCTCCCTTTAGGTATATCGTGATCACCTATCAGACTCTCTGGCAGAGCGGCCCCAATGAATACCACATTATCCACATTAATTAATGGCTTATGAGTTTCCTTCAAAAAAACCTTCAATATTGACGGCTACATTTGATGCTATTTTAAAATACAAATGTTCACCAACACAGAAGAAAGAATGCCCTGGAAGCCTGCCAGATTAGACATGCTCTTCATCAACAGAGACTGAAATAAAGAGAAGATTTCTTAGTACTATACTCACCACCTTTAAAATACACACTAGCAGCATGTCCCAACCCATATCACGGACAGTTTCTCTTTTTCCTTTTCAGGAGAAGAGCAAACAAGTTAGTTTTTATCTAAAGTAAATGGCTGAATCAGTCATCATGGAGGGGCAGGACAAAAGCAATCCACTAAGGATCTCTGGCAAAAATGCCTACATCAACATGTCAACATGGAGTGATGGCTATGGACTATCTCACAGTAACATTTTCTATTGCTCGCTATTTTAGTGCTGTCTGCTGGTTTTAAACTAACTAAAACAGGAACAGGTAAAACAAGATCATCTTTTTTTTTTTTTTTTTTTTTCCACAGACTCCATGTGGGGCTTGAACTCACCACCCTGAGATCAAGGCCTGAGCTGAGATCAATAATCAGACACTTAACAGACTGAGCCACCCCGTTCCCCCATGAGAACAGCTTTTGAAATTAATCTAATCAGGAAGATTTACATTTAAACAGATATTTATTTTCGACATAGGGCTATTGGCATCCAAAACAGAAAACTCCACAGCATCTGTCTTTTGCAATGAGGTGAGAGTACAGGACACAAGAAGTGACCTACCCAAAAGAAAGGGGGTAATTTATAACAGTTTCACATAGAGAACACAGGTCAAACATGTCATTGACCTTAAATTGAATACCTAGTTTTAAAACTGTCCAGAATGATTTTAAGCAAATCATCAACCAAATGAATCTGAAAGTGGTGATAAGTACAGGGTGTGCTGAGAGACGAAAGCCAGGGTGGGGAGGTTTGCTGGTAATCATACATGGTAGAGAATGCTCCCCCCAAGCCTCCACTAGGAGGGGAAAAAACGGTAAGTTCCAAAGAAGTTCAAGAAAGGCAGGATTCTTTCAAGTTGTACAACCAGAGAAGACTGCATGAAGAAGTCAACATTCTAATTAGGCTTTGAAAGACAGAGAGATTCTGGGTCTGGGAAAAAGAGGGAAGAAGGTGAGGGAAACAATGTGAGCAAAGGCACGAAAGTGGAATTATCTAGAAAGTGCATAGGAAAGGCACAAAAGTGGAATTATCTAGAAAGTGCACAGGAAACAAAATAAAATCCAGTTTGGTCCAAGTGGGACGCACAGGAAAGATGTCAGTGAGTGGTAACATGACAAACGGAGCTTGAAGGTCCACCAAAGAAGGTCCTTAACCTACAAGGAGCAACTGAGGTATTTAGAGAATGAAGCCCCATGATCACAGCCAAGAGGACTGCTGTGAAGGCCATGTGAGGATGGACAGAAGGCAGACAGGTGTGCAGAAAGGGAGCCCAGAATGACAAACATTCATCACTGGCATAGGTCCTCTGAGTCATTTGAAATAATGTGATGGTGTACCATGACACTGAATGAGAATGGTATTTAATGACAAATGACTTTGTAAGTGATCACTCAGAGATCATGACTGTGGTGGGAGCATGTTTCAGTTATATATATGTATATTTCAGTTACATATATGCCATTAACTTTCTCATAGTATATTCGAGACAATAACATTTCTCGTCATTCTATAGGATTCAGCCTCTGATGTCAAAATAATTTACTGTGTTACACCATATTCTTGGCCCCATCTCTATCTTCAATTTCAAAATACACTTCATCTTCCTCTTACAATATACTTGGTAGTTTTTAAGGAATCATATACAATCATCAAAGATATTTTCTTTTTAGTTTGCTCAATTCAATTCCCCTGAGGATCAAACTCCAAAACCCCTGTATTGAGCTCTCATCTCAGAGAATATCACTTCAACACACACCTGCAAATATCAGTGGCAGGGCTCATTGTGTGAAGATAAAATAATGATCTAGCTACATAACACGGTACTGAAGCTTGCTGTTGATAGAATAACAATGACATCTTTCTGAGGGAGAGTCGAGTGACCAAAGCCATGAATTTATAAACTCCTTGAGGTCACAGACCTGTATTATATTTACTCCTTTGTTTCCCATAAGAGAGATCACAGTTTCCAGAACAAAGCTGGAGCAGGATTTTAAGACTAAATGAAAAAATGCGCACAAAAGTGTCTGCATATTACAAAAGGCCATATTAAAAGTAGCTGACATTAGTTGAACTCTAAAGAACTAATTTTGCTTTCAGTTGGTCTTGGTGGTTACTCAAAGAGATGAAAATATAAACAGTCGTAATCTGGCTACAAATACACGGAGGTGTATCTGAGAAGACACAACGGGCTAAAGGAAGAAACGTCACAGAACCTATAGATGATATAAAAAAAAAATACCACTGTGATGGAGAAAACCCACAGTATGGGGGCATATGCTTTAGGAAGAAAGGAAGGAAGGAAAGAAAGAAGACTGGGAAGGAGAGAGGAGGGAAGGAATCCATGTGTCCAGTTGTTGAAAATACCTATGCAGATGTCTATTTCACTTCACATAATGACCTGTCAAATAGAGCCAGTTACAAAATCTGTTTACAAGGTCCTGAATAATAAGCCACGTGTAGATAAGATTATTAGTCCAAAACTTGGTTGGAGAAATGCAGGAGGGCAACAGCCAAGTAAAAGTAGATGGAAGTATACCAATGTTGTCACTTTATAGTTCTTGATGGTTCTTTCTTAATCTGTTTCTACTCATTGCTTTATCCCCAATAGCTAGATGATTTCCTAGCACGGAGCAGGAGTCAATAAATATATATGCAATGAATGAAGCATATTAGCTTTTTAAGTTAAAGTCTGAAATTTTAAATCAAATGAGCTGTGAGTAATAGTCCCCAGTTAGTGAGCATCTACTATATCATGGTATTACATGCCTTACGCATATTTTTTAAAGATTTTATTTATTTATTTGACAGACAGAGATCACAAGTAGGCAGAGAGGCAGGCAGAGAGAGAGAGAGGGGGAAGCAGGCTCCCTGCTGGGCAGAGTTGATTCTAGACCCTGGGATCATGATCTGAGCCACAGGCAGAGGCTTTAACCCGCTGAGCCACCCAAGCGCTCCAACTTATGCATATTAAACTCCACAAAGTCCACTCATTGGGGTTCCTACCAGCCTTAGCTGAAGCAACCAGGGCCGAGAGCTCATGAGTGGTGGAATTCAACCCTGTCCTTGCAGATCCTGTCTTCACACAACACATGGACGGAGAGCAATGTGAACACGCGCACAGAAGGCAGCACTTGAAGATTTGCTAATACAAGAAAGAAGTACGAACGTTTCCTTCCCACAGACACAGTTGTTTCCAGGATCCGATGGCATGTAAAATTTTGAAGCATCCCATGTGGGGAAAACTGTTGTTATTCTAATCTTATGCTGTAAGTGATGCTACAAAAACAATCTGCCACAATTTACAAGCCTAACAAGCTAAATAGAGAAAGTCTGGAGAAATAAAAACATTTCCCTCATCCAATATTTTCTACCGTCTTAAAATCTCATCCGATTCAGAGTCCCAGATCGGCCCCAACTGGACGGTAAGATGATTATGGTAAAAACCACTCCACACCAAAGCATGATTGTTTGAAATTACACTGAAGTCCAATGTACATAGAATGGTGCCACACAGGGAAGAAGAGCCTCGCTGTTGTGTAATTTCATGAAACCTACTGAGCACCAAGGGCACAGGCAGCCAAATTGAATTTTAAATGGTGCTTACCAGGAGGCTATAATCAGGATAGCCACCAGTGGGTGGATGAGATAAACGAACTGACTTTCTTCCACCAGGCAATCAAAATAGAATGCCATCTTTATGCACGAGACCAAAAAAAAAAAAAAGTTAAACTATTCACCCTTTGCATCTCTGCTTTTTTTTTTTTTTTTAACTACATGGTCATTTCTAGACTCTTCCTTCCCCAAGTCACCTTTGTGTTAATGAGCATCATGTAGAATAATTTTTTTCTTCTTACTTTGGTTTTTCTTGTGATTTTTTATTTTTCCCAGAGAAATAAAATCTAGTCTTACCAAGGGCACACTTCTCTATCATCTCACCAGCAGAGCAGCTGTTAAGCAGCCGGCACTGTCCAAACAGTGGTTTAGAATTGATGACTAAGTTGGACGTAGCTAGAAGCCTGCCTTCTAACTAGGACAGCCACAGGGCAAAAGAGAGTGTCAGGATTTAAAGCCATGCCTTATGAAAAGTAAATGAAGTAGGACTCTCTCATACAAAGGTTTTCAAAGACATATTTTCATGAATCTATACATTGAACTCTGATGTTCTGGCCACCCACTTGACCTTCCACCTTGAAGTCCCATCAGAACCTGAAGCACAATCTGTCCAGAACTAAACTCAGCACCTTACCTCACAAAACATGCCTCCCACGGACATCCCACTCTTCGTAACGGCAGGCTGGTTCCAAGTCGCACAAAGATATGAACAGAGAGAGCCACCAAGGAAGGTCATTCTCACCAACAACAGTCAGTTGCCAAATCATGTTGAAGATACTTTCTCTTATCTTTTAAATCTTATATTTCCTGGAGTTCAGAGCCTCCCTGAGGAGATCCCTGAGGCCCACTCAAATGAAGTGTAGTCTGGTGAGACTTTATCTTCCTGAGGCATGTGGAGGGCAGGGAAACAAGAAATCAGGGCAGAGCCAATCCTTAAAGCAAGGTAGGAGAAGTTTGCAATTTAGTGACCACGTGGCCACCTAGGCTGACCCCCCACAAATGGGAAAGCATTTTACAGAGGAATTGGGTCAGTAGCAAAAACATGTCAGAGTACCCATTGCACCCTTGCTTGGCCCTTTTTGACATTTTTGACAGGCAGTGATGAAGACTCAGGAGAGAAGGCTCAGGGTCTGTAGCCAAGGTTAGCGAAGGCTCGCAGAAGCTCATCTGCCCCACATGTATTTCTTTCAAGATCCTGAGGACATCAACGAAATAACATCTCTCTGTATCCTCTTAGCACCCTTTTCACATTTGTCGGGGCAATTCCTCATGTTACAGCTTGTGCCTCTTGACTTTAGAGACTGTCAGCTTCAAGTCAGTACCCGACCCAGGCCTAGAACCTATGACATTCTGCAAAGTAAGAACTTGACCATTAGCTGCTAGTTGAATTGGATTAAAAATACATATACAGTAGTTTTCCAAACAGATCATATTATATTAAGCATCAGGCAGGCTGGAAATTCTCATTGCCTATTTTCTCTCAGGCACTTTGCTAGGCTCTCGGGATAGTGTGGTAAATAAAACAGAGGAGGCCCCTGCCCTTGGGGTATGACAACCTACTGGAAAAGACATTATACACATAATTATAAAGATTAAGGAACCATGGGCGCCTGGGTGGCTCAGTGGGTTAAGCCGCTGCCTTCGGCTCAGGTCATGATCTCAGGGTCCTGGGATCGAGTCCTGCATCGGGCTCTCTGCTCAGCAGGGAGCCTGCTTCCTCCTCTCTCTCTCTCTGCCTGCCTCTCTGCCTACTTGTGATCTCTCTCTCTATCAAATAAATAAATAAAATCTTTAAAAAAAAAAAAAGATTAAGGAACCACAAGTGTACCAAATGGCATGAAGGAAAAGTATAAACATAATAGATACAGCAACATGAAAAAAAATAATGATTGCATATTGGTACCTTTTCCCACTCATTTTTCTTTCCATTCCATTCCCTTAAAGGGTGCACAATTTTAATAGTTGTGTCCCTTAAGCAAATACCTAGACATTGGTTGCACTTATATATTCAAACAATACACAGAGAAATTCCACAATGACTTTTTCTTTCTTCAAAATACACTAATGATAACTTCTACGTCAAAAGGATGGGTGTGAGTGGAAAGAATCCAGGAGCTTTCGAACCAGCTACCTCTCAACTTAAGTCTCCAGTAACTTATCTTAAATGAACAAAGTTCTCATAGAAACAAGTACAGGAATAAACAGCATCTCCGTGCACAAACATCTTACCTCTTCATTGGTTTCTGATTTCAGGAGTGTCTTGAGTACTGGATCCTTAGCCCCAAGAATCCTTCCAGCCCCTTCTTTCCAGCCTCATCTTCCCACCTTCCCTTGTGGCAACTTGCAGGCTCACTTGGTGGCCTTCGTGCCTGCGGTCCCCTCACAGGCATGCTTTCCCCTCCTCCAATTCTGTGTTTCAAGTCTCAACTCAAACCTGCTCTCCTTCAGAAAGCCTTCCTGGGCACCTCATATCAATAGTGATTGTCTATGATATACCTTTTCCTCCTAACATTTATCAAGTTTGTAGCTTTACAGTCATTTGAGGAAGTATTTGATGGATCTTCAGCTCTCTTACTAAAATTCTAAGTAGACAAGAACTGTATGTTACCATATTCGCATTCTATCTCCAGCTAGAACAGAGCCCGACACACAGTAAGCAGTTAGAAATCATTTACTGAATAAATGAGAAAAGCACCACTATATAGTAAATATATCTTCATGTTGTCATATCCAGTATGTCTACACTTTAAAGCTTTGTCAATACCAGGGTAAGGGGGTTAGGGGGATGGGTGAGCCTGGTGGTGGGTATTAAGGAGGGCACATATTGCATGGAGCACTGGGTGTGGTGCATAAAAAATGAATCTTGCAACCCTGAAAAGATAAATAAATAAAATTACAAAAATAAATAGATAAAGAGCAACCATTTGGGACACCTGGGTGGCTCAGTTGGTTAAGCATCTGCCTTCAACTCAAGTCATGATCCCAGGGTCCTGGGATCAAGTCCTGCAACAGGCTCCCTGTTCAGCTGGGAGCATGCTTCCTCCTCTGCCTGCCACTCCCCCTACTTTGTGCTCGTGCATGCTCTCTCTCTCTTCCTGTGCCAAATAAATTGATATATAAAATCTTAAAAAAAAAAACATACCAGGGTAACTTCCCTTGAGGCTAAAATTGATATTCTTCCTCCAAATACTTTTAGGAGAATTAATTCTTACATAGAAGTGACTATAGAGACAAGAAAGGAATTGGCTTTACCTAAGAATTATAATTTTCCATTTAAATTAGGTTATGTAACATCAAATGGGAAAAACAACACAAAACAAACAGCAGCAAAAATGACATGCTATCCAGACATCACATAGCAGAAAATAATGATCCCATGGTAGGTCCCTTCTGGACATGAAGAGAACATGGAAAATCTTATGTCCGTATCCAAGACTGTGCTCACACAATAGGGAAGGAGAAATAATATGGGGAGTTTGGATTGTTATGGGGAGCCAATGGTAGCCAGGTATGAGGACAGGCTATACGAAGTCTGACCAGGAACACTTGCCCTTTCCAGTCACACGCACGCTGGAAAGCCATGGTCCCAGAAGGAATCGGTGTTTACTGTGCATGCCCAGTCCCATCATCGACTGCTATCTGCTACCCATGCAGAAGGCACATTTGTGGATGGCTGCGCGGATGATCTGTGTGATGTCATCATAAGATAACGTAAGGGGCATGTGTTTTAGTGAAACTCTAGAGCAGAGAGGTAGAGATCTGTGTCTCACACAGTGACTCACACCAAAAAGCATTCTACAGATGAGGATTAGATTTAATCACAGAATTAGACTATTTTGGAGCAGAAGGACTATTTCTTTGAATTATACATTCTAATTATGTGAGAATTATTAATTACACTGGAATGACAAAACTACATTTCGTGTTTCATGGCCTTCAATGAAGTTGACTCAGGGAATGTAGACAATAATCGCAGATAATACTAATTTATAGGTAATAACCAAGGGATGCCTAGTTTCCCTTCTTGCTCTGCCTTAATATGCAGCTGTGACATGACTAGCTAAGCCAGGTGACAGTAACACTCATTTATTTCTTTGTAAGTAAAATAGAAGTATAATTGAAAATGTCAGTAACTTTTATGAAAATAAGATGTGTAAGATCAATTTGACACCTACTTACTGTTCATGTATTTACCCATTTGTTATTTCCTGCACTTTTATGGCAGAAAATGAAAATGTCTGCTTGTGAGAAGCTAGCAAAGTTCATGATGCTGACAGTTAGTTACTTTAGCTGTCATCAAAATGGTCTTCTTTGAAACCCCCAAATGTGCCGAGCAGGGTCAGCAACCTTCATTTACACACAGATGAACGTGCAAACAACCCCAAAGCAGAAATATACACATTGTGTGGTTACATAGTAAATTATATCTACCTTTGATGGCAACCACAATATTTATTACTTTCTAAAATGTTTTGAAAATGCCTGGTTTCTTACATTATAGAAATTTTAAATTTCTGAGACATCCATTCAGTCAACTCATCTATTCTTCTAAAAATGGGAGCAGCAAAACCTGTTTACCTCTATCTCAGAAACGTCTTCAAATTCTTGTTCTCTGTATTCAGTGAGGCTCTCACCACCTCTGGCTAAGACTGCTTATAGGCTTCTGACTCCCCTTCCTTGGTTTTGGTTATTCCCCAAATCAATGTTACTCCTCATGGCTACAGATTACAGATGATAGAGTTCCTAAGTCAATCCTACCCATAACCACTCAAAAGCTTCAGTAAGGGTTAAGTATGGAATCCTCACCATGGAAGAGAAACAAGGACTTTCACAACCTCACTCTGTCCTCTCCTCTTCTATTCTCTGTCACATCATACCTGCCCCATTCCTTATAGTACCGTGCCATTCCCTAAACTCACATCAGATCTTTGTCACAACTCCTTGGCTTTGAGAACTTGGTGCTCCCCCTGACTGAAGGCCCAGGGAGTCTTCTGCTCCCCCTCTAGACCCAACTCAACTAGCACTTCTGCTGTGAAGCCTCTGCAGATCCCTCCCGACAGAAGGTCATTCCCTCAGCATTGCCCTCCCAGCATTTTGCTCACAAGTCAATGGACTATGGCAATTCTTAACTAAACATGTGTGATTTTTGTCCATTCACCACAAATCCCAAAAGTTCACAGTACGACATGATCATCCACTTGCCGGAGGTAGGAATTTGAATTATGTATTGTATTTTAGCAAGGGTCAAACTAAGGAGGAAAAACTATCCTCAGGTATTTCAAACACAGACAATTTAATATAGCACAGGAAATTGGTCAAGCAGGGGACAGAAGAGCTAAAAAGCCAAACAAGAGATAAAGAGGTGACCCAGAAACTGGCGATAGGAGTACACTGCTGCCATCCATTTGACTGGAGTGATGGCATGACCAAGGACTGGAAGAACTGTGCTGGGATAGGATCATCACAGTGGCTTCCTGGCGGAAGCTGGGGACACAAAAGGTAGGGCATTCCAGGAAAAGAGACAGCTGCTGCCAAAGATACTGCCCAAGGAAGAGGTAGAGAGGAAGGAATACCCTGGCTTCCCCATGCTTCCCGGTCTTCCCTAAGGGCCTCCCATTGGCTGAAGCAATGCAGATGCCAGATGCTGAGGCTTCTGGGAAATGTGGACTCCTGCAACAGAGAGCCAAGCAGGAGAAGGACAGGATGGGAAATAACTGGCAAGAACCTCTCTTGGCTGCTGAGTGAACCTCACCAGCTAGTTGCTATATTCAACAGAATGGGAAGGTATCACGAGTCCTTTAGATGGTAATTATACCTTACCTGTTGGTTTCCTCCATAAGACTGTGAGCTCCTCGGTTCCTCAAAAAATTACAACTAGAAATACCACATGACCCAGTAATTTGGATATTTACCCAAAGAAAACAAGAACACTAATATGAAAAGATCTAAGTTTGCTAAGTTTGCTGCAGCATCATTTACAATAGCCAACATATGGAAGTGCCCCAAGTGTCCACTGATAGATGAACAAATAAAGAAGATGTGGTGAATACAGACAATGGAATATCACTGAGCCATAAAAAAAGAATGAAATCTTGCCATGTGTGACAATGTGAACAGACCTAGGGGTCATTATGCTAAGTGAAATATACATATTTCATATGTATATTTCATATACATTTCATATACATATGGAATAGGAAAAACCAAATAAACAAGCCAAAACAAAACAAAACAAAACAAAAATCAGACTCATAAATACAGAGAACAAACTGGTGGTTGCCAGAGGACAACCAGAGGGTTGCCAGAGGGGAGAAGGATGGGTGGGGATAGGTGCAACAGATAAAAAAAGGTTAAGAAATACAAACTTCCGTTATAAAATAATAAGTTAAGAGGAAGAAAAGTACGGCACAGAGAATACAATCAATAATATTATAGTAATGTTGTTTGGTGACAGATAACTACACTTATGGTGAGCAGAATTGACAAATCACTATGTTGTACATTTAAAATTAATACGACTCTGTATGTTAATTATTCTTCAATAAAAAAAAAAAAAACTATTAAAAAAAGACTGTGGGTTCCTTAATAGCAGTTCCTTATCTCCATTTGTATCCCAACAGCTAGCACTGTTAAATGTCCATAAACACTAATCCCCTTGATTTACAACGTATTTTAACTCAGCATTTCCCAAAGCTTATTCTGTTAACCATTAATTCAAGAAATCTTATTGCCTATGACAGGTATGTAAAACTCTGCCATTCCCAAATAACTTCGTGAATCACAGTGTTAAGCAGATAGTATCTTAGTCCACTGGGGCTGCAATAACAGAATATCACAGGCTGAGTGGCTTATAAACCCCAGAAATTTATTTCCCACAGTTGTGCAACTGGAAGTCCAAGATGAGAGCGCCAGTGTGGCTGGGTGGGGGCCCTCTTCTCAGAGGGAGAAGGAACAAGGAAGCTGCCTGTCTTCCGTTAAGGGGGCAGTAATCTCCTTCATGAGGGCTCCACCCTCATGACCTCATCACTGTCCCCAAAGCCCCACCTCTTACTACCAGCAAAATGGCAATCAGGACCTCAACAAATGAATTGGGGTTAAGGGGGACAATGTTTTTCAGACCATAGCAACTGGTTTCTTTATTGCAGAAAATCAACAAAGCTCACTCAGAGCTTTTAAAGTGTGCTTGAGGAAAGACTTGTACTATGCAGCATGATTTCCACACAGATGACCACAGAACACTTTTTTCTCAAAGGACTAATGTCACACAGGGACATCATAAGGAGACACTGCTTTAAATCTCCTCAGATTCGCAGCATTACTTTATTTCACCTCTGAAATAGTTCTGTGAGGTAGGAAAGAACAAGGTCACCCCTTACAGATAAAAATGTTGCTAATAAATAATGAAAATGAAATAATACATCATCAAGTATTAACTGAACATATGAGATGGCATTTGCTCTTCTAGTCACTGTGGGACGAAAAGAAAATTATGTCTTAGTTCCTGCTCTATTTGAAGACACAAGACATACAAGAAAAACAGAGAACTATAACATGGAACTTTCTTTTTACACAACAATATTTTTAAACATGTTCCAGTACATCTAAGTAGCTGATATTGCCTGATTATTGAAAATATGAGACACATGAAAGGGAAGTTATTTACTAGAGTTATAAGCAGGTTGGTTCTGGAGTTTACATTACTTTTGAGCTTTATGAGCTGTAAAACCAAAACACCAGCTGTTCTGACATCTACCATCTAAAGAGAAGATAACTAGATCCTCCAATAATTAGCCAGCAATATCAATGCACCAGAACCAGACCAATGTTGAATCTAACCTCATGATCTTCTCAACATAACCATTTAGAAGTCCCTGGGAAATCCCTAGACCCCTTCCCCAGTGAACTCTATTTGTTTCCATCACAAACATTTTAATGATGAAGATGGACAAGGTCAAACATTGTCCTTCTTTTCTATAAAAGATACAAGGTCCTTGGTTTCATTATCTAAGAAGTATGTCCTTTGGAATTAACATTATCTTTACCCTTAACAATAGGGCACTTACACTAGAAAACTTTGCCAGCAGGTAATAATGAAAGATAACATTCTTCTCTTAAATAATTGTTAAAAGACTGTGGTCAGATGTTTTGGCATCCTCCCCTAATGGCTCTATATGCATATTACATTATTAACATTAACCTGCAATGCATTTTTTAAAAGATTTTATGTATTTATTTATTTACTTACTTATTTATTTATGAAGTGTGTGCAAGCCAGAGTGGGAAGGTGCAGAGGCAGAGGGAGAAGCAAACTCCCCACTGGGCAGAGCGGGGACCCCAACATGGGGCTGCACTCCAGGATCCTGGGATCATGACCTGAGCCAAAGCAGACGCTTCACTGACTTAGCCACCCAGGCACCCCTGTAATGCCTTTTCTGAGATTTGGCAAAAGTTGCTAGATCACTTTCCTACCAGTGATTTTATTGTTCTACAATACAAGTATAAACAGAGGACCAAGGAACAATAAAAAATAATTACCTATGATAAGAGACATATTATCCACAATGGCAAGATATTCTGAATTCTCCATAGGCTACAAGGTGGAACTTCAGTTCACACTTTACTGTGGGTTAACAGCATTCACAGCACAAACAATAACTAATGGGATCACTTTGGGCATCACTCTCTAAATTTCAGTGCTCTCAGCTGTGGAAAAGAATAAATTGCCTGCCTCAATGGACTAAAATGAGAACGGAATCAGTTCAGCAGATGACTGGTCCCCTCGGGGTGCTGAGCCCCCAAAAATTAAACACTTAATACTATACCCTCCCCATTCATCCCAGGAGACTGGTCATAGACAACGTACTGAATGCGCTGTGAGATTTGCTGTCATGAAATGGATTGACTTTCCATAACCCAATGTTTCTCAAATCAATTTATTCCTGCTTGATCTTTCCTGTTAACATCTATTGGTACACCCGGCAATCCGTGTCCCTCAGAATGCACGGAGGGTGATATCTTCAGAAGAAAAGATAAACATCCACGAACAAGTTTTGAACCTGATGCTGGTTTTCTTTCTGACTACAACCAGCACACACCATAAGACAGTCTTGCCAAGCAGGAGGTAGCTGGAGAGGTCAAATACTCACAGGCACCAATGATGACTGTGTCCCAAGGGCAAATTTCATCATCTCCTGATATCACAGAGGAAGATGCAAAGCTCTCCAGAGTGCGTGTTTTGAGGTTGTTTTTTTTATTATAGGAATGGTTATGAATCGCATTCGTCAGTTTGCTTTCTTTATGAATGACACACATTTTCTCTGCGTTAAGGAGGCTAACTAACCCATGCTAACTAACCCTGGCCTCAGCGGGATCCACGTAACGCTATGCTAGCTGGTGGTGACAAAGGGAAATAGACTAAAACTCAAGTGACTCTCTTGGAAAGACTTTACTCTGCATAAAGTAAATGAAGATGTAGACCCTGTCAAAACCATCAATCTAAATAATTCTAGGTTAAAAGTCTTGTCTCACAGACATGATAGGCCCACGTGCGGCGGAAAACCACTTCCTCCACCATTTTAACCAATTATTACCATTAGCATTTTTTTTTCACAAATACAAAATTGGGACGTAAAAAACCCATCATCCAAAATAGGTAAAAACGGAGTACACCCCAGCACACTGTCAGAGAACATAAACCATCAACAAAGCACTCTCGGGCTGAAGGAGGAAAACAGGGCACAGAAAATGACAGCAGGTGTGTAATTTGCAGGTGGAGTCACAAATCAAAATAGTCTTTATCTAAGCACAGTGTGGAAAAGATTTGGTCCTTCTGCTTTCTGAGCATATACACAGAGCTGACTATCCATCAGGAATGCCCCAAATCTCTAAGATCAGAGAGAACACAGCTAGAAACTGGTCCGCTCACACAATGGTGGTGATATCTTGCTGCTTCTGTCATATGATCCCCAAAATAACTACGGATAGAAAGAGATTGATAGTCATACTTAGGTTTTCGCTAGACATAAGCCTAGGCCCCCAATACCGGGATAATATGAGATTTGAAGTGAACAAAATTCTTTCCTATTTCCCAAAATGCAGCCTGGGGGCCATTTGTGTTCTAGAACTTCTAGGGGAAGCTGTTGAAACAGCTTCACCTGGGCCCCACTCAGACCTGCCTACGAATCACTCTCTGGGACAGAGCAGGAGTCTCCCTGAGAAATGAACTCCTAGGGCACTTTCAGGTCTCCTAGAGAATTAAAAGAATATGGTATTGAATTTTGATGTCAGTGACTGATATGGAGAACTTGAAAGCTTTCTACAAAAGTTTGAAAACCATCAAAAACTTTCCAAAGGAAGCCTTAGAAGTACAAGTATTTCTGGGCAAAAAGGAAAAAAAAAAAAACTTAGGTAGAAGAAAACTGGTGGGACTTCTGAGTGGCTCAGTCAGTTAAGCGTCTGCCTTCAGCTCAGGACATGATCCCAGGGTTCTGGGATGGAGTCCTGTATCAGGATCCCTGCTTCCCTCTCCCTCTGCCACTCCCCATGCTTGCGTTCTCACTCTCACTCTCTCAAATAAAACCTTGAAGTAAAATCTTGAAGAAGAAGAAGAAAGAGGAGGAGGAGGAGGAGGAGAAAACAACTGGTGACCATGGCTGTTTGAAAATATAATCTTAACATATTAAATATAAATATAAAATTTGGTATTTAGGTTTTATGAAAGATCAGCTAATTCATTGACATCCCTGCCTATAAGGAGTCCAGAGCTCAAAGCGACTTGTACCTGAGGCATTCGCTGTCAGTTGGCCCCACTGCTGCTCCCTCTAGCCCTTCCCTGGCTGCCAAAGGCTGGCTCTCACGGCCACACTGCCTAGCTTCCATCCACCGCCCGTTCCTCATGATGAGCAATGTATGTGGGACATATGACTGTGTGGAAAGGAGTGTCTGTGGCCCTAGAAAGCACCACTCTTCAAGAGTGCATCATTTTTTCCCCTAGAGATGTCTAAGATCAGGAGACCCTTTCCTTAGAGCCCACGGAAGTGCCATCTCGCCTCCCAGCAGAAGCTCTGACCAGCTGGTTCCGGAGTGTCCTCCCGGCCTAGTCATTTCACTTTTACAAGACACACGTGGCTTTCTGGAGTCAGTCAAGGGCTGTCTTCGCCCATCTCTCCAGTCTGCAGTATGGTTTTCATGTCTTTCAGTGAGCAATTCATGACTAAAAATCCAGAGGGTATATGAAGGTCTTGTTTTGAGTTTCACTTCTATAAAATCTTGTTTTGGTCATAGGGCAATGGCAAATAAAAGAATATATGTAGACACACACACATATATAAATATATGTATAGATTAATATAGTATGTCTAAGATAGAGAACTTGAGGAAAATGATTTCCTGTGACAAAAACAGGGAGAGATAGAACAAGGATGTCCTTAGCCAACATGACACTACGTATCGTTCCAAGCCCAATTACAGAACTTTATATTGGATTATTACACAAGTAAACAAACATTAACTAACTTCTGAAAGTAAACAATCTCCAAGAAGTCAAACATTTCTAAAGCACGAAATGGTTAACTTAGAACAGGGTTCTCGAGCTGGGGGCTCAGAACAAGCATCATCTGGAAACTAGTTAGAAATGCAAAGTATCAGGCCCCTCCCCAAGCCAATGGAATCAGAGTCCCTGGGTGGGTCCCAGGAGTCTGTGTCTTAAAAGCCCTGGGTGGTCCTAATGCAGGGTAAAGTTTGGGAACCATAGGCTCAGAACTCAAGATACTTCCCTGGTCTTTACCTTCTTTGTTGGAGGGTAGCTGAACGGAGCAGGAGTACAGTAGGAAGCAATGCACAAGGTGTAGCTTAAAGAGGAGCGAAAAGACCCCTGCCTGCTCTCCCAGCTGGCCTCAGAAGTCTCTGGATTTCTTAAAAAATCAGAGCAGCTTCTTTCCATTCATCACAGTCACTAAAAAGCCACTAGGCCCATGAATATGCCAGCCCTCCTCCTTTATCTTATTCCTTAGCAGTCACTTGACAGATAGCCAGAAAGGAGGGGAAGCACACAGTGGCATATCACATGACAAGTCAGGTTTAAAGGGGAGCGAGGGAAGGAGAGTTGTGAGCCCTCATCCTAGAGGGATGACAGACAGGTCGAGGTGGGACCCTACCGTGAAGGGATCTGGAAAGGCTTTCCACACACAGAGCAAGGGATGCTCAAAGAAACACTCCGTCATCATTACTGTCTTCAGGAGCACATAACTAACAATCAATTTGTTGAGAACATGGTCTCCCCTGGCTTCCTCAACAGAACACCTTCCAAACGGCAAAGGTCGCTGTTGGCTACTAATTAGCACTCTCTACCCATTTTATACGTATATGTGATGCAAGTTCAAGCTAATGTGGAACAGTAGAAATTTGGGACTCCCTTCCATGCCTCCTTTATCCCAGCAGCAGCAGTGGCTTCTTAGGACGAGAGACACACAGACCCTGACATTAACAAGCACCGGCCAGAGAACTTAGAGACAGATCCATTCTGTCTTCACCATGTTGCCCCATGTTATATTTACAAAGCACAAAAATAAGACATTTCCTAACACATGCATTAGAAGTGTGATACTGACACTTAAAAATTTTGTGGAAGGACTTAATGACAACAAGCAGTACCTGAAAGCACGTAATTGTATACTTAGCAAACGCACCCAAATGAAAACCTGCTTTCTCCTAGTGCCATCACTATCAGATACACATGGACCCGCTTTTATCATACACTCTGTTTCTCTGAGAGTGTTTGAAAAAACCAAGGCCAGTCTGTAAAAATTCTGACAGAAACATGACTTCCAACGTAAGATGGAGAAGTGGCAATTAAAATTTCTGTACAAGTTGCCCCAAGAAGAGCACGAGTCACTGATTCCTAGAAGTACTCCTCTACGGGGTAAAAATGTCATATGCGACCATCCTGTCTTGCCTCGCTCTGCCAGCTGACAGGTGACATTTTAACCTCTAACCAACCACAGCAAGACAATTCAAAATTAAGGTTGACACTTTGTCCTTTAACTAGTTCCAAAGTACTGCAGGGGCTTCACTGCCTGATGTTACACCATATGTGCAAACTCTAGACACAGCAGGCAGGGGTAAGCAGGATGCCTCTGTACTCTGCCATTCTCCTGCTTCCTGTTGTTTTTGGAGCAGCCCTAACTTTAGCTAAACATAACCCGTCTGAGTGAATCATTTTTAGTAAGAGAATCCGCCTTATAGAAGAGCTCGCTGTATGCAGTCTGTATTTCAGAAGCAGAGCCATCTACGGAAGGCTTAAGAACTCACTGGTTTGTTATTTTGCAGTCTTTATGAAACCCGCCCATTTTATGAAAAATTTCATAGAACAAAGTTACTAACCATTGAAGTTTTTATGAATAAGACCCCAAATAATTATAGAATGAATCGGGGCGCCTGGGTGGCTCAGTGGTTTGGGCTGCTGCCTTCGGCTCGGGTCATGATCTCAGGGTCCTGGGATCGAGCCCCGCATCAGGCTCCCTGCTCCACAGGAGACCTGCTTCCCTTTCTCTCTCTCTCTCTCTCTCTCTCTCTCTCTCTGCCTGCCTCTCTGCCTACTTGTGATCTCTGTCTGTCAAATAAATAAATAAAATCTTTTAAAAAAAATAAAATTAAAAAAAAAATTATAGAATGAATAACAGGAAGAATTCTTTTTGAAGTTTCCCCTTCCCCCAACTTGTCTACCATTATGCAATAGTGACGGGAGACAGATATTTCAAAACCTTTTCCAGAACGCAGGTCGTTTTTTCATTCTAAATTTACTCTAAATCTTGATTAACAGGATGTATTTACTTACTTGTGCCCTCAAGAGTTCTGATTCAGAAAAACACTATTTTAGGTTTTACGTTCATCTTTATTTTTTTTCCAGGTAGGAGAAATACATATGAGAAAGGAGAGGGTATCAACTGCTGATAATAAACTGTATCCTTAGCTTAAGGTCAGTGACTCTCGCCAAGCAGAGTTCATGAAAAGCATGTACAAAGTGGGGAAAAGGTCCTTTTAAAAACACACCCAACTTCCCCAGTGATCTTTCCCCTTGAGTTTTCTGTAAAATAGAACATTTAGCTCTGTATCATTCCAAAAAATCTATACGTATCTTAGGGAGGGGAGCATAAATCTCACGGGTCTCAGGTTCACTTCCTGTTGCCTTCCTTCATGATACATTTAAAGATAATCAATAAAAACTGATTTCTCTTTGTAAGCATTTTTCTGTTCTGCCAGAAATAATGGCAGTCCCCACCCTAAAATGAAGGAAAAATGGAAAGTAATATTTATCATAAGAGGAGAAAAAGGAACTGCCTAAGCATTTTTCCTGAGCTAAGTGAAACACAAACAGCAAATCAAGTTTACTCTTAAAGAAAAACAAATTTTAAATACTCCCAAGCACTAATTCTATTTCTGAAAACTGTGGTATCAAAAAGTTTTCAAGTTCTGGATTTATATCTTGGCTTTCAACAACCTCCTTGTGTTCTCTAATCGTTTCACTACATTTCTATATGAATATAAATATATATGTATATATATATATATTTTCACATATACACAAACACACATATATATATGTATCTCATACACATGACTTCAGCTCAATGTTGAACACTGAAACACCAAAGAAAGGACAGCTAAGTCCCCCAGACCGCCTCCCAGGGCAGAGTGCAATGCAAACCTTCAGGGAAAAACACAGATGAGAACAATATTAATCCAGTAGAGGAATAAAGACCTGCAAGCAACATTGTTATTTGTTTTAAAACACAAATCTTTTTTGCCTCTTGTCTTCTTAGCCCAAGGATTTTCTTATCCAAAATGTTACTTGAAAGTGTTCTATTAAATAACCCGCAATCATCTGTTAGGATTTCTCCAAAAGGGTCTATCTGAGAACTATCCATTTTAATTTTTTTTTCTTCTTCTGGATTCTTCTGAATTCTTCACAAAAGACTATAAGAAAACCCCACATGGAAGAAGAATAGACTTTTACTTTGTAATGAAGTTACAAATACATTTTATACATTTTCCTGGCTTCCTATTTCCCTTCATTCTGTGCTATCTACAGGTTGTCATATTTTACCAGGATGGACTATAAATCAGGCAAGTTCAGCCTGTCAGTTTGAAGAACGGAGGTGAAAAGCACAGTGGAAAATATATAAAGTATAATTAAAACCATATGACCAGATATACTGAAGTAATACTTGTTGGAGGAAACCCAAGTAAAAATCAAACCATTTCTGGTGTTAGTGAGACTCTCCAGTCCATTTGGGACAAGCACTCAGTTATTTGCTTTTTCTTTTTTTCTTCACAGCAAGAGCATCCAGGGAAGTTAAATCCTAACAAGATAATTAAGTCTATGGCCGTATTTGCAGCGGAATGTAATCCATAGTTGTTCATGTAAAACTGATCTCTCATTTAAAACCATAATCATTTATTTAGAAATATAGTTTAAGATTCGTCAAGGGTCAATTTTATGCCTGCCAAAGAGTATTAAAGGCTTATGACAGCAATGTTGATTCAAAAAGCTTTTCAACTTTTCATCTCTAAAGACCTAAAGATGCCAGTAAGACATAGATAATCGAATTGCTTACTGTTGAACAAGGAGAGCAGGAAGTTAGAAAATCTAAACTATCTCCCCTACTAAATTATAAACAATCGCCAGGTTGCCACCTCATTCAGGTTGTACTTGGCAGGCCAATGATATATATATATACCTAAAGATGTACAGAAATTAAGATCTCTTCAAGTTATAAAGCAATTCCGATTTAAAACAAACAAACAAACTTTGACTTTGGCAGTCTATCACTAAAGCCACCCCATGTCTATTTCTCCAGAGCATTCCAAGTGCCAGTTATAAGGATTTTGGCAGACAAAAGGAACATAATTTTCAATACTGCTTTGGGATTCCAGTAAATAAGTCAAAGTGAACAAGTTACTTACCCCCCAGAAACTGAATTCCTCCAGCCACTCTTCCCACTGTCCTGGAGATGAGCTCCGACACACAGCAACCCATGAGGGCGGTGAGGGCCACCAGGAGGAGGAGGCCACAGCCCAGGCCTGTGACAATGGTACAGATCCTCCATTCTGCACTGGGGATGCCCTGGAAGGAGGCGTAGCGCCCACACTCCTCCACCATCACCATCATCTGCCGGCTCTCATCGTGGACAGGATAGGAGCACCTCCGGAAAGTACCGAAGGACACAGACTTGCCCAGCTGTGATCCCCAGAGCCAGTAAGGCATGAAGAACCCCACACAGGAGGTGGCAGCACAAAGAAAGGAGAGCAAAGCCCAGATCACCCCAGTACAAGTCAGGCTGGATGCCATCTTTCAGGGCAACGGGGACGCGCAGTAACTGTTTAGGACTTCAGGGGCCAGGGAAGGTGTGAAACCACCAGGCAAGGGGGGGCAGTCCACACTTCTGTAATGGGGGGTGTCTAGTAACAGAATGGATCTTCAGTCTTCCTGACCATCAACTTCCCATTCTCTGTAGTAAGGACGATGGTCCCTGGCAAAACAATAATAAATGTTAAAAGTGAAATGTTTTTAGAGCAGCGATAACACCGGTATAGTTGGGCTGCAACTCTTAATGAATAAACATTCAAACTTGCCTCAACACTTCAAAAGTGGGAAGAACTCATTCTCTCTAGAAACTTCTCTACCATTCAAGTTTTGTCAAACTAGCTCATAGCTTTTTCATGTCTTTATCTCCTGTAAATGCTCCCAAATTAACTCTGACAGCTATTTACTTAAAGAAATGCATGGCTTCTATTTGCCAAGTCAGTGAATCCATTTCACATGCTCACAAGGAAAAGTAATGTAGCATTTTTACTAGCAGTAAACATGATTCCAAATATTAAAATAAAGTGAATCATACCATGGTTTGTTTATTTGGCTTGCAAGTTCATGCTGATAATTTGTAGCAACTTTTCCGTGTCCCTTTAGGTGCATTAACTCTGCACGAGCCCAAACAAAATAATTGGGATAATTTTCACAGCGGCAGAGCACCATAAATTCAACAAGTACTATAGCCTGTCTAGGCACATAGAATGGATGGAACTATTAGGCACTCCCTGTACTCCTTCAGTAGTATTTGTGAATTCCTTCAGTCTTAACCCCCTTTCTCCTAGTGCAAATGAAAGAAAGGCTGTGTAGGGCTTCCTTCTGATTCATGGGTTCCAGTAAAGATTGGTAGGACTCTCTCTCCCGCGGAACGATTGTCAGCGTCTAATCTGAAAAGTAATCCGCACATTCTAGTACTCCGCATGGAACCCCAGTCATTCAAAGAGTTCAATGCGCCTTGACTTCCAGCCCTCCCTTCCTCTCAAAAGGAGTTCTTGAACCATTTCCCACACTTTCCATACAGAAAGGAATACAGAAGCAGCCCATGCACCCCCACGGTTCCATTCCCAGAACCTATAACTCCAGTTTTTCAGTGTCCACAGCAAATTCCCTCTCCCTGGCCTCCCCCGTACCCAGCCCTCACCCCTACCGTTTCCTCTCCACCCGCCGCCCCAGTTCCAGCCCAGTGTGTCACTGCGGGGGAGCTTCAACTACTTTTTTTTTTTTTTTTTTTTTAAATCATGTCAACTGCAGTCAGCGTCAGCGTTAGCCGCTGAACTTGGTCTGCCTGGGCCATGAGGCTGGGGGAGGTTGCGGGGGGCGGTCTGGGGGTTGGAAGGCCCTCATCTGCAGCCAGGGTTTGGCGCTCCGAGGGGCGGGCCAGCCCACCGTGGGCCCCTCGCAATGGCCCCACCCCGGACGACACCCTGTGCTCCCGGAGCCCCGAGCGGGGAGAGGGGCATTTTCCGGCCGTCCCGCGCGCAGGGAGGGGAAAGCACGGGAAGGCAGCACCCCCCGGAGGCAGCCGCCGACAGCGGACGCGGCGGCCGGGAGAGCCGACCGCGCCGCGGGGCTCAGGAAGTGCGGAGCCGGGAGCAGCCCGACTCCGGCGGCGGGGGGCCGGGGGGCGCGGGGAGAGAGCGGAGTCCGCGGCGCCGGGCAGCCAGCGCTCTCCTCACTCACCCGGCTGGCGGGCGGCGGCCGGGGCGCGCGCTCAACTTGCTGTCTTCCGCGGGCGGAACATCCACGGCGCCCAGCGCGTCCTTCCTCCTCGCCGCTGTCCCTCACAGCCGCGGCCACCCCGGGGCGGAGAGCGGCGTCCGGCCGGAGGCGGAGGGTCTCGCGAAGGCCGGGCTGCGCCGCCACCCGCGGAGCCCCCGCTGCCCGCGCTCTCCGGCGGTGGCTCGGACGGAGCGCGGTGGCCACGCGCGGGGCGCCCGGGCTCTCACGCAGAGGAACAGAGCTCCCTTTGGCAGGCGAGGCACGCACCGCCTCCTCCCCTCGGCGGCCCGGCCCTCCTCTTTCTCTTGTCCCCTCCCCTCGCGCCCGGGGACCCCACGGCCGGCGGAACGCGGACGCGGCGCGGCCGACCGGGACCCGGGAGTCCCCCGTCCTCGTCCCGGGGTGGGGGTGGGGGGGGGCGCAGCTCTGGCTGCTCCCGCAGCCGAACCCCCCCGCCGCCCTCCCCTCTAGGCTCCTGCCAAGAGGGGAGGGCGGGGAGGCACGCAGACCCAGAAGTAGGGGAGAAAGTTGCCGGTCTTCTCCGGGCTCCCGAGGGGCTGCGAAGACCAGACAAGTTCCCTGGTTGCATTTCTGGGGCTGGGGTTTGCGACTTAAGCGCCCGTTTCCTACCGGAGATGCAGATGAAAAGGAGCGCCTCAACACTGGGCAAAGTGACCCTTTGGAGCTTTGAGGAGGTCCTTGGGTTGGAGTCACTTTGGAAGGAGTTAGAAAAGCCAGTGTGGACTGAGAGATAAGAACGGGAAGCCTAAGCTCAAGGATTCTGTCTGGCAAGCTTCTTTCCAGACAGGCCAGGGAGAAGGCAGGGGGAGACTTCCAGCGAGCAAGCCTCTCCCCAGAGATACCCTTTCTGGGAACCTCTTTCAAGCCATTGTATTCTCTCCCTCTTTATCTCTCCCTCCCTTTCTCTTTTCTTTTTTCTCTTTCTCTTTCTGCCTCTCTTTCCCTCTCCCTCTCCGCCCTCCTCCCCTCCCGCCCTTCCCCTCCATCTCTCCAACCAATCACTCTTGGAATCAGAACCATTAGATTTCTGTCTTAGCTTGCCCTTCTCACTCACCTCTTTGGAAGTTGAGAGCTACATTCAGTAGAGGACTGTGGGCGTCTCTGTTGAAGACCATATTTGAAGAACCCCGCCGTGTAGGAATAGCAGTATGTAAAGCAGATACTTCCCGGGATAGTCTGTGAAGTGCTTTTTCAAAGGAGTTAGAAGTAATAAATGGGTAGGTATATATAATATTTCATAGTAAATTTTCAAACTGCGTCATTTCAGTTAGCCATAATGGTGGACATTCTTCCTGCAACTACAGCTGGAGATATACGTTCTCTCATTATCATATTGAAAAGACTTGAGTAATCTCTTGGGTTTTGATTATCATGAGGAGGGGGGCTCTACTAGCATCTAGTGGTTAGAGGCCAGGGGTGCCGCTAAACACCTTGCAATGCACAGGACAACCTCTCAGAATTACTCAACCCAAAAAGTAAATAGTGCTAAGGTTAAGAAAACCTGTTTCAGTGAAATGTCAGGTGGTTCCCTGTTCCCCTGTAGCTCATCCCTGAAATCCCAGGTTCAGAATCCCTGATTCAAGTGATTTAAATTGTCTCATACAAATCACTGGTTACTTAGTTCTGGGATGGCTCAAATGATGGGTCTGACTTCCAGTTAGTGCCACGCCCGTAGCTATTACCCAGAGCCTTCAGATATATAATGTGAAGGCAGAAGATAGAACCATATAAAGACAAAATTACAGTCATGAGATTTGTCCGAGAGGTTACAGCTAAAATGCGGGCTTTAAAATAACTCATGGGCGCCTGGGTGGCTCAGTTGGTTGAGCAACTACCTTTGGCTCCAGTTGTGGTCCTGGGGTCCTGGATTTGAATCCCACATCAAGCTCCCCCTGCTCAGCAGGGAGCCTGCTTCTCCTCCCTCTGCCTGCCACTCCCCCTGCTTGTACTCTCTCTGTCAAATAAATACATAAAATCTTTAAAATAAAATAAAACAAAACAACTCATTATTTGCATCCTATTAAATAGGTCAAAATGCTACTGGAGAGATTCTGCTTAAAATGAAAAAGAAGATAGAGGAAGAGGTTGAATTTTTAAAAGATTTATTAATAATTAATAAATCTTTTATTATTTATTATATAATTTATTTATATAATAATAATAAATAATAATAATATAATAATAAATAATAAAAGATTTATTAGGATGTATATGTCAATTATTTGTGAAAGCATAGTACATTATGCAGTAGGACTCAAATTTCTAAATTAGATGAATGCGTTTGGACAAATGGTGACCTTTCCGAGCCTGAGTTCTCTCATTTGTAAAAAGAGCCTGTAATGGGCGGTTTTATAAATTTTAATTTAGTGAAGGAGGGGGCAGGGGAAGGGCAGAGGGAGAGGGAGAGAGAGACTTTCAAGCAGACTCTGTGCTGAGCAATGCTCAGCTGACTGAGCCACCTAGGCGCACCTGTAATAGATGGTTTTTAACATTGTCCTAGCTCATGACTTCTAGCATCATGATCATAGAAGTATTCATATATTTGAGAAGGAGTCTGGGAGTCATCTGATTTTGCTTAAGTACATTTAACAGATGAGGAAGCGGGGGCTCAGAATCCTTCTGGTGTGCTAACCAAAGCTGAGCCTAGAATCCATGTATCCTGATTTCCCTTCTCATTCCACCATGTAATTATGTTCCCAAACTATAAAATCTTCCGAATTACACCTTGGGTTCTTGTGTGTATATTTTATAGGCAAAATGCATTGTAATATCTTTAAAACCCTTGTATTAAATTTGCACCTTCAAAGGATCTTTAAATTATCTCCCAGCCAGAAGTTCCCACATAGTAGAGGTGGTATGTACCTCTTACTCCAGGTTTGAGTTTCTAGTACATTTGGAGAGTGGTCTTGTTGAGTCACAAGATGAGATGAGGAGGCTGTAAAGCATCTGACAATGCCCTTGGTTGGCTATCCAAGATTAAGTCCCAACTCCTTGTCCTTGTTCCCTAGGTAAATACCTCCCTTCCAACATCCTTAAAGCTAGTGGCAATCACGTGATCTCTTTAGCTAATGAGTCTACTGAGGAAGCCTCAGGGAAGATTGCATTCTCTGATAAAAAACAGCTGTCTTCAGACACCTTCTTGAAGGATGAGGTGTTTGAAGCTGTGGCAGCCTTCTGACAACCATGAGGAGAATCAGAGACAGAATCCCAGGTGGAGCTACACACCTCCTTTTGAAATTTTTAAAAGTAAATTATAGATTGTTAATATGGTTTAAATCACTGTTATTTGAATCTTCTGCTTGTAGTAGCTGAAAGCATTCCTAATCAATGAAGTACCATCCAGATAAGACATATGCTCAATGACAGGAAACCCAGCATGGTACCTGAGAGCTTCGCAGTTAAAGATAAATACTCAATAATTGAACATTAACTGGAAGAATTAATGAACAAATCAATATCATTGTGATTATGATCCTTGTTCCTGTGCAGCCTACAGAGCCCGTCTTTAATTTTTAAACAAATAGGGTGTGCTATGTAAAATTAGGGAGGAAGTAGGATAGCGGGATAGAGGAAACGCCATGGAATCAATCACTTCTGACTCTAGGGGAGAGGTTGGAAAGGGACCTCTTCAATTGATGTTTGTGATAAAAGCTACAGTTCGGCTCATACAATGCCCATTTCCAACCCTCTTCTGCTATCACTTTCTCCGCAACAGAAGCAGTGAAAGCTAAAATCTCCATTCCCCAGCCTCGCTTGATGTCTGAGTGGCCATGTTGACAGTGCTGGCCATCGATGAAAGTGGAGTGGTGCCGCACCCCACCCCACCCACCCCCGCTCCCTGCCACCCCATCCTCTTCCTCTTTCTTCCAGCCTTGAAAACAGATGTGATGGCACCTAGAAGCACAGAAGCCATTCTTCAGCTATGAGGTGAGAAGGATGATGACAAAAGCCAACACACTAAGAATGATGGAGTAAAATGGCGCCAAGAGTCTGGATGCTTGGTCTTTTCACTAGGCTGCTCTGTTATCCCCAGACACCCTTACCTGTTTAAGCCTCTGTTACTGGCAACAAACAAGTGCCCACTAGACTACTGAAATGACCTGTTCTCTTGCAGTCCAGAAACCGGCACCATGGGAAGGTGGATTAGACACAGGGTGAGGGGCCATGAAGCAGAAGAAACAAAGAGTGCCGGGGCACCATTCTTTCTCTGGCAAACGGTGGCTACAGTGGGCATGCATTGTCTATGGCATGTATTGGACCCTTCTTAAAGTCTGGTGAGAGAAACAGGAATAGCCATGAACACAGTTTACAAAATAGCTCCCCTTAAAGTCCTAACCTTGAGAAATTTAAGAAAGACCGAAATTCTCAGCATTATCAAATGACCTGCCACGAGAAGGACCTCTGAATACAGGCCAGCAAGAGAGAGATGCGGGAAGGTATAGTGTGTAAAAGAGAATTAGGGCATAACAAAAGCCAGGCTCTAAATACTAAATAGAGCCCGGGAAGAGAGATTTCTTCAACGGCTCCCGGCCTAGAGCTGATCAGTTCTGTATCAGAATACGTCATTTGTTCCTCCACAGAGGCACTGAAGAGAGGCTCCACTAGCTGAAAACTCATCACGGTGCTCAGGACAGAGGATGTAAAGTAAACAATTGGAGAGCATGGTAAGTTCATTCTTTTGGCTGCTTCTTTCCTCTGTACATTCCTGAACTACCCTTGCCCCTCATGAATCTTTCTCTCTCTTTTCGAAGAGTTTGTTTCTTTATTAGAGAGAGAGTGCATGTGCACACACACGCATAAGGGTTGGAGGGGCAGAGGGAGAAGCAGACTCCCCGCTGAGCAGGAAGCCCAAGGCGGGGCTCCATCCCAGGGCCCCAGGATCATGACCTGAGGCAAAGACAGACTTTACCAGCTAAGCCACCCAATGCCCCATGAATCTCTTCTCAAGACAAATTTAAATGAGTATTGCTATGGTATTTTACTGCATTGTGTCCATCTTGTATAGAGGGGGGAAAAAAATCTCACAAGACAAGTGAACTCTCAGGTTTCCTGGTCTCCATTTCAAGTAGTCTCGGAGTGAGATCATGGATTGCTTTTAGAATACTCTTTCTCTCGCGTACATGGTTATGCATACATTTACCATAGCTGCCCTAACATCCTATTAAAGGAGGTTGCCTATTTCATTTTCTATGAGCTTTCTGTCATGTGTTTGATAGACTCAAGGCCTGTCTTCTGTAGAAATTGTGTCTTGTTATGTACGATTTCTAAACATAGTGATTTGTATGACTGTATTCCTCAAGAACTCTCATGGAAATAAGGTACATAGAGTCCATGGTCTGCTCCCAGGAGTGCTGTCTGCATTATTCATTTAAAGTTTGCAAACTACTTTGGCAATCTAAAGTGTCATATAATTTCTCTATATTATTCTTTTATGAATTAAAGCAGCATACAAATTTTAAATCAATAACTTATTCATAAGAAGCAAAAAATGTGAAGTGTTAAATCGCACTTTACATAGCAAATATTTCACATGAAGCCATCAAAATGGAAAATGTCCATAATACATTATATATATGTTTTGCTAAATGACCCAGTAAGCAATTTCAAGTAGTACATGATTATGTTTAATATTGAATCAATGTCATGCGTTTGCTACTTTTAAATTCTTCTTTTTTTCTTTTTGTATCAAAAATTATCTCGGGCTTTTTCAGTGTTATGACTATGTCTTATGGGTTTTTAAAATTTTCCCAGAACATGTAGAAAGAGGAGTATAATGAGTTCTATAGAAAGAGATAAGAATTTTTTCTGTGATAATATTTGCTGCCAATCACTGATACCTTCTGAGAAAATTCACAAAGATGTGTTTCTGCAGCATTTTAAATTTGTAAATCCTCCCTTCATCAAAATAAGATGCATTGGGAGTATTAAATATACTAATAGAGTGATCTAAGAGAAGAAAACCAAAACTTAAATAGTTAACTTAGTATTATAACACAGAGAAGTTAACAAACTCTGGTTTTCCTGAAGTACATAATTTCACATTACAGCCATTGTGAAATGGTAGAGGAGACATGCTTTTCCCCCATTTTTCTAGTTTTTTTTTTCCTCAGGAAAAAAAAGGAGAAATTTTTCTTAAATGCACCTGGTCTCTCTCCACTCATCCAAGCAGCTGGGGTAATTGGAGGCCCGGGGGTGGGGGGTGGGGAACCCTCTTTGTGTGCTCGGTTATGGCCGCCCTTCTCTAGTGGGTGAATGTCCCACATAGGGCAAGAGAGAGAAAGGCAGAGCCTGGGAGAGCTGGCAAATCTGCTGAGCTCTGGGGCCCACTTAGCAGGCCCGTTTGCCCTTCACTAAGCTGCATCCTTCACTCTAACCTCCATTAGTAATAGCCATGACCTTTTGGTCTCCATCTGCCACTTTTCCCCCTTCATTTGTCCAGATTGCATCGGGGAAGAGATGCACTCTTTATTGGCCCCTGTCAGAGATCCTAATAGGAACATCACAAACTGAACCTAAGCATGTTGAAATACTAATGAAATATGACTATTCTGTGACCAATAACGGCAGCAACACCGGGTCTGTACTGACGGGGTCCGGAGAAAAGACAGGAGCTGACTTCAGCAGTCCGCCGTGAGCTGAACCGTCAACGATGGTGTCTGGTTGACTTGCCAGCTCGAGTACTTGTACACGTGTGGATGCAGGGAGAATGCTGTTTGGCTACTTACGCCTTCCAAAGATCAATGTCCCTGGGGGTTAAAAGCTGAAGAACATGGGCGAGGTGACAAGCAGCAGAAGACCCAAGAATAAAAATAGAATTAAGAGCCGTCTACAGCATCAACCATTTCGGCAGACAGACGTTAGAAGTGTTGGTGGGGGTACCAATAGCAGTGGGGAGGGAGGAAGAGGGCACGAGAGGGAGTGGGAAGGAGAGCAACAGAGGCAGGGAGAGGCGGAGAGAAATAGAAGACAACCGCTCTGTTTGGGTTTTATTTGTCTTGCTTCGTTTCTGGGGAGAGAGGGGTGAATAGGACTTCTGTGTCCTCTACCGTGAAGGCACAGGCACAGCGTTCTTGCCATGTCTGGTTGCCATGTGCCTCACACCCAGGGCTGGGAAAATAGAGACCCGACGGCTCAATCATTACTCCGGGAGGAGTTGTGTGCCAGGAAAAGGACAGGTCAACTAGGAAGCACTCGCAGTCAGAGGGCCTTCGCTCCGTGCAGGGAAAGGAGAGCTGTGTGTCCCAGCCCTCGGTCAGCTCCTGCAGTAACAACCCGCTATCATAACTGATGTTTGATATGATGCCTTTTCCAAGTGCCCAGACAATCAGCCAGGCCTTCCTCCATGCTTCCGACCAATGTATACCTCTTCTACTACAGAGCTGACAGCAATGCATTATCATTATTTGGTTGTGAATGCGTACCCCAGGCCCGATCGTGAGCTCCTCAAGGCCTGTCTTCCTCAGCCTTTCAAGCACATAGCAGGTGCTTACAGTGTCGGGCCCAAAATTTCATGGGATGCGTTGATATCTTGGAGCCTCGGTAGGCCCCAAAGACCTGGCTGTGAGTCCTGTACTCCTTTTTTTTTTTTTTTTTTTTTTAAGATTGTATTTATTTATTTGACCGACAGATCACAAGTCAGAGAGGCAGGCAGAGAGAGCGAGAGGAAGAAGCAGGCTCCCCGCTGAGCAGAGAGCCCGATGCCGGGTTCAATGTCAGGACCCTGGGATCATGACCTGAGCTGAAGGCAGAGGTTTTAACCCACTGAGCCACCCAGGCGCCCCTGTGAGTCCTGTACTCTTGACAGATGTGCCTCACACCCAGAAGGAGAAGTTGCTCTCCTGACCAGCTTCTCTGTTAGCCAAACCAGCTGCACCTCATGGGGTCCTCAACCTAAGGGCTCTCAGCTCCCTCCCAGCCCACAGAATTATTCAAACAAGTTAATCGCATCCTCCTGCGGGAACCCAGGGCACTCCCCCCTCTCCTTACTCCAAGCCTTGCCTCCCACTGCCCCTGCTGGTTCAGTCTGCTCCCAGGTACAGCCCAGTGTGGCCCGCACCCCACCTGGTAGGATCCTCCTCCCCCAGCCTGTGTGTTGATTGACCAATAAACTTCTGCCATCTCGTCCAGCCGGTGCCAGGTGTCAGGTTTTCATCATCTCATGCTACTTAGGGTGAGGGACCCTACTCATCAATGAAATGATCAGAAAGTGCTGAATAAACACTTGATAAAAAACATACCTGATACCATGATTGATAGGATACCATCATATCATCAAAAAAGACGATAGGGGCGCCTGGGTGGCTCAGTCGGTTAAGCATCTGACTCTTGGTTTCTGCTCAGGTCATGACCTCAGGGGTCGTGGGATCAGGTTGCACATCAGGCTTCCTGCTCAGCACGGAGTCTGCTTGAGATTCTCTCTCTCGCTCTCCCTTTGCCCTTCCCACTCGTGCTCTCTCTCTCTCTCTCAAATGAATAAATCTTTTAAAGAAGACTACATTATATATCTTTGGTTTTTTTTAAAGGTACTAAATTTTAGGATGTGCTTTGGAAACATTTCCATTCTACAACAACCGAAATTTCAGAATGTGAAATCCTTCAATATCTACGAGCATATTAACCACATCAGCCACTCCTTTATTGGTAAAGGTTTTACTGTTGTCACAGATAAGCAATTATTTATGGTATGACTGAGAGACTCTTTTCATTGGGCTTATCTGTGTACTCCTGATCTGCCTCAAATAACCCAGATCACTTCCAGAATTAAAATGCTTAATAGAAGCAGAAGGCAGTTATCAATCGAATGAAGTCTCTGAAACACAGAATGACTAAATCCAACCCATTGGACAGAAAAGCTTATGGAGAAGCGTATTTCAGATCAGAGTAGGGAAGGGTCAGAGTTGTCCCTGAAGGGAACATGCATTTCAAAACCTCGAGAACTGCAACATAATAGGTGTCCACTCAAAGAGCATATCCATGAGTCAGGAATGTTGTAGAAAATACTCCAGATCGGCTCTGAAGTTTTACTAGATTCTTTTCTATTCCCTTTCAGTGTCCTGGGGCCAACCTTTTCTCGAACCCTTCTGTAATAGCTGAAAGCCATATGTGGTGAAGGCTCTACCTATTTCTGCAGATTGCTTGGGGACCCTCTTGTTTTTTCTTGCTAAGCGGTGGGTCAAACACCTGTCTCACCCCAAGTGTATGTAGCCCCAAGTGGTGAAAGACCTCTACGTCTTTATCTCCATTAGGTGACAGTGTTTTTAAAGGCTCTGGGACAACCAGGGATGGGGTTTCATTTTAGCCCGGCAAACAAATGAAATATTGGGCCTCCTAATCCCAAAGCCCCCTGCAGTGGGAAGCTTCCCAGGGGTTACAGCCATCTTGGCTGTAGATAGTTGGGTCCCTCTTCCTGGACACCCCCTTCATTTGCCCCTTCCTGCTCCCCAAACTTTTTCTGAACCCCATAGCTCCTCTTTTTCAGCTTGCCCTTGGAAACTTAAGTCTCTTCTCTTTATTGTTTGAGTATTTCGGCTTTCTCCATTGTCCTACTGGTGTTCATTCTCTGGGGGAGATCATGGCCAGAGGCACTGTGATAATCCCCCCTCCTTGGGACCCAATTAAAAAAAATTCTCTTGCTCAGGGACTTAGATTTGCACCTTCCTCTGGTGTTCACTGGTTCAAACCTCGGTCTGCTTTTAAAAAATAGATATTATTTATTTATTTATTTGACAGAGAAATAGCACAAGTAGGCAGAGCTGGCAGGCAGAGGGAGAAGGAGAAGCAGACTCTCCACTGAGCACGTGAGCCTGATGTGGGGCTCGATCCCAGGACCCCGGGATCATGACCTAAGCCCAAAGAAGAGGCTTAACACACTGAGCCACCCAGGTGCCCCTCAGTCTGCTTTTTAAAAAATAAGACAAGCTTATTTAAAGTGTATTATTAGACCATGTTCCAAAAGACATTGTTTTAAAAACAACTTTTCATCGATTTACCATGAGCTCCATATCTTCTTAAAGACACTTTGAGCCAAAATATTAAAATTAAAAGCCCACATGAGTGGTTTCAGGAAGAATATATAGGATACACCACACTGTTGCCTTTAAAAAAAAAAATGTATCTTTTCCAAGAAGAATCAGAGCCAGCTTCTATCAAAATCAAAACCCAGAGTGTCCAGCTGTGTAAAGAGCACTCCATAAGGAGCCAAAGACCTGGGTTCAAATTCATAGTCTGGATCTTGAGTGACTAGGTCTCAGATGTCAGCTCTGTCATGGCCCATTTACCAAGGCCATGGCTTTGCCTCATCAGCCCCTTCTCTGTCCTTTAACCACTTGCCTGAGGTGAAATGAATCAATTAACTTACTCATTTTAGTCAGGGGTAGATCTTGAATTAATGGTCATGCCTGTGTTAGAATGTGATTTTCCTGAATGTTAGGTTTTATTTCTTTATACCAGAGGCCTCCTAGTGGCAGAAAGACAGCAAACCAGAGATTGGATCTTCAGCAGTTTTTCTTCTAGGATACGTATGGGTGAATTAGATTGTCCCCCAAGTGTGTATGACTTTTCTGCTAGAAATGGATTAGCATCCCAGTGTCTCCACTCCTCACACATTAACGTGGGAGCAGACAGGGTTTGGTTATAGGTATACTGAAAATGGCATTAAGCCAGGAGTAGTCCAGATTCTCTCTTGGCTGTCAACTTCCCGACGAGGCAATTCTTTTTCTTCTTTGGTTTTTTTAATACATAGCCATGGTTTCTTTCCTGGCCATCATGTCTAATCTGGAATTATGTATAATGGGGGCACCTGGGTGGCCGAGTTGGTTAAGTGACTGCCTTTGGCTCAAGTCATGATCCTGGAGTCCTGAGATCAAGTCCCGCATAGGGCTCCCAACCCCCTTCTCATACTCTCTCTCTCTCTAATGAATAAGTAAATCTTAAAAGAAAAGAAATTATGTATAATGTACATACTTGCTAAACTTTAAGTCTTCACTTACCACCTTCTTTTGATCCAACAGCCTTGTTTGACCCTGAGTGTTGCTTAGGAAACAATCACGGTGCAGTGAAGAAAGGAAAGATGGGGCTTCCTGGATTCAGAGGAGACTTTACGTTAAACAGAAGAGACAGAGAATAAACATCTGGGTTTTGATGGATGCTTATCACCTTCATTTTGGTCTGTGAAGAGGCAGAAAAGGGAGAGGCATAGACTCCAGCAGGAGATCTAAACACAGGGGTTGAAGTCAGGAACACACAGTTCTGGGTTCGGTTTAGCTGCTGAATTGGCCCTTGATCTTGAGGAACTTACACAGTGTAAAATGGGAGAGCTGATCATCTGTTGTTTTCTCCTCAGGGAAAAAAAAAAAAAACCAACCACATCGTTACAGTTTTGGAATGAGACCGAGAACAGGACTTTCAGTAGTCTATCAGGCCAGTATCTGGAAATGTTCTGCTGTAACTTGTTAGCCGGAACTATATGAAGTAAACTTCTCAAGGATTCACCAAACCCCGCAGCTGTATAGGTGAAAAGTTGGCACCGCTCTGCCAGGGATTAGCTTTTTCCTCATTCTTGATCCTACACTTACTTGTATACACTTAAATATACATTTAAATATAACACCCTGAAGTCTTGATAGCCATTCAGTTGCACTCACCAGGCCTGGGTAATGTCAGAACAACCTGATGTCAAGCTTTCCAATGTGGTCAGTCAATCTAAGCCATCAGTTTTGAATCATTTCCTTCCCTAGACAGATTCTGTAAAATTTCCCTTCTGCCATCTTAGAATTCATTAAGTAACAACAACAAAAAAAATCCAACCTGTTCAAACCTACAATAAAAGTCTGACCTACCCCTTTATGATGAATTTCAGGGTACGTGCGTTTGCAAAGGAGCATGCAAAGACCAGGACAGGACCCTTTTTAGAGGTCATAACAAAGGACAATGGACCTAAATCCAACTGCCTTTCTTCTTTTATAGTAAAGAGAAAATGGTTTTTGTTTTTGTTTTGGTATTGATTTTGGTCTAGATGTTTTCCAGAGTGTCTTGGATTAAATGTTGATGTATAATAAAGGTAAATAGAAACATAAAGTATAGCATAATGACTTGCTGCCACCAAGGCAGGACTGATCTGAATTTGATTTAGCCATAGAAATATGTCCTTTAAAGGGGGGCGCCTGGCGGCTCAGTCAGTTAAGTGTCAGACTCCTGATTTTGGCTCAGGTCATCATCTCAGGGTCATGAGATCAAGCCCTGCATTGGGCTCTACACTCGGCAGGGAGTCTGCTTGAGATTCTGTCCCTTTCCCTCTACCCTTTTTCTGGTGCTCTCTCTCTCTCTCTCAGATAAATAAAATCTTAAAAAAAGAAAAGAGAAGAAAAGAAAAGAAAAACCTCCTATGGGGAGGAAGGCCTGTGTACAGTTTAGAACAGGCAGATTCTGGGCTCAGCTACTACTGGTCTCTTCTCTTGGATAAGTAGGTTATTTAATCCATCTAAAACTCAATTTGCTCATCTGTAAAATGGAAATAATAATACCTTCCCATAGTGTTACTCTAAAGACTAAATGAGATAATATATGTAAAGTACTGACCACAGTGCCAAGCACATAGTCCCTGCTCAATAAATAGAAGTGATCAAAGCTATTATTTTAGTGAGACTTCTTTTCTACTCTTAGAATTCTCTCAGTAACAAATAACCCAACACATTCGAACCTACAAAAAAAAGGTCTGCCTTTTTAACATGGATTGCTATATAAAAACTACAGTGAAATTTCTTTTTAAATAGGATTTTCAATACACAATCTGTTATGTTTTCCAGGCTTTCTTTCAAAAGAGAAGACAGATTTTGACCAAGTTTTTCATATAAATAAACTTGTCAAAATGTATCCCGACTTTGATACTCTATAAAATTCAACCAGTGTGGGATATAAAATAGCACAAAATGGCAGCCCTCCAAAGTTTTCCAATGGAAATAATCTTTGGTACTTTAACATTAAATTAATGAAAATTGAACACTGGGGATGTTGTAGAAATACAGATTTTCTCTCAACTCAGGAAATCTGAGGCTGAAGCCCCCCAAAGCTAGATTCTGTGTGTCTATTTTCTTACCTCTAAGCAAGTCCGATTCTACACCACGCCCTCCTTCTCTCTTTCCTTTTTCCTCCCCCACCTCTGAGTCTATCATGACAATCTGGCTTAGTGGGGACATATATATCTGGGTTCTATAGGGAAGGCATGTCAATAACATCTCCAAATCCTTATTAAATAGCATCAGCTTCTAAGTGGTATAGTGCTTCCTGATTTATGTAAGCCCTAGCTAATAACAATTAATGACCTAATATTTTATCCATTAATTAGAATTAATTAGAATTAATGGATAAAATACAAAGCATACGAGTCTGCAAAAACGTCTATGACCTTCTCATTCTTCACATTGTTGACTGCTGTGAGAATAGAGCCTGACATCTGACTACAAACACATGAAGAGATTGTTACCACGAAAATAGACTTGAGACTTTAGAATAGCTGTAGAAACCACAGATACCATTTTATCTGGATAAGTTTTCAGAAACCAAATAATGCTATTTTTGTTATTAAAATTTAATTAATAAAATTAAAATCCTTCCGGGGCAAAATTAAAATAATGGGTTTAGCAAGCGCACCGCTTCTTTGGTCTACAGGGACTTGACTGTTGAGGCAAAGGCACGGTAGCAAGGGAACCCTCCTGGCTCTTACTCAATGGTGCCATCTGCTGGTGACCCAGGAGTAAGGCTTTTGCCACACTAGGAAGCTTGGGTCCTTGGCACTGAAGTGGCTGGAATTATAGTTAATGCTCAGGCATAAAGAGGCTTATTTTCTCGTTTGTAAATTTTGTAGGTCTTTAGTGCCTCTTCGTTCCCTCACCCAGTGTCTGCCGATTGGCTAAAAGTCTAATCTTAGCGTTCGTATCAGAGGTTCAGTAGCAAGAATAAAAGGAATAAAAAATTAATCTCACATTGTTTCTATTATTTGATGATTCAAAAAATAGGAAGTTTCCTCAAGAACTCCAAATCATATACATCGATACACTCCCACCCCTATCCGAGATGTGGAATTTATCCCTTCTCTCACTCCTTTGAGGGCAGGCTAGATTCAGTGACTCCAATAGTGTATGGGATGGGAAAAAAAAAAAAAATTTGCAGTGGGAGAGGGCCGGCCTACATCACTTTATTCAGGTGACCACGGTGAACATCGCCAGTGACGAGTGGATACCAGATACTCCTGATATGATGTGAGGAGAGGGCACTTCACCTCTGTATAGTCTTCCCCCAAATACACCACAGACCAACTCAGATTGGGGAAAATTCTACAAAATAGCTGATTAATGCTCCTCAAAACTGCCAAGGTTATAAAACAAAAAAAAAAAAAAAAAAAAAAAAAAAAAATGAGGAAGACTGAGTAATTGTCAAAGACCAGAGAAGACAAAGGAGACATGTGACTAAGTCAATATGGTCTCCTGGAAGGGATCCTGAACAGAAAAGGCATATTAGCAGAAATCCAAATAAATCTCAGGTTTAGTTAATGCTAAGGTGCCAATGTTGATTTCTTAGTTTGACAAATGTACCACGGTACGTAAGATGAAAACATTAGCAGAAAACTGATATTGGATGAGGGGTATAGGGGAATACTCTGAACTCTCTTTGCAAGTTTTCTGTAAAATTCCAAGTATTCTGAAGCAAACAAAAAATGTATTTTTAAAAAAACACTCAAGGACCTTCTGTGTGTCCGTTTCTATGCTGGACGCTTTTCAGGACCACACCTCATATTTGAAAAACATGTCAAAGACGAAAATGGATTTTCATATACTTTTCCTTTAAACTCCCCTAGCAGCTTTGCCAGACACGAGAGATGAACTTTTTCCATCTACAACATACAGAAGAGGAAGCTGAGACTCCGAGAAGTTTTATCCCACTCAAAGTCAGCAAAGGGAGGAGGAAGCCGTGCCACAGCCCAACCACAGGGCTCTTTCTATACCCACAAGTTCGTCAGCTTTAAATTCTAATGGAAATGATTCTACTGGGCCTGACTGATTGACCCAATATTGCTGGATTCCACATATCCACGTGATGCTGTCCCCTCTGTATGAGGATTTAAGTGTGGAAAATTGTAATGGATGCCACAAGAAGAAAAAAAATGGAAATGGGAAAGAATAAGTCAAAGTTCCAACATTTACTCCCAGACTTCATCATGAAGTAATAAAATTCTCTCTGCCAAGAAAAATCTCTCTCATCCTTTAAGGCTTGGCTTAAGAGTTACGTTGTCAGTCCTTCCTCCAGTCTCCCCTCTGCATCGAGGGACCACATTCCTCCACCTCTGCGCTTTCTTAGCACTTTTCATGCTGTTTTTTTCTTTTCTTTTTTTTGGGGGGGAATAAATATTAGAACTATACATACATATTTTTGCTATATATAAAGTGACTCTCCCACCTCTTGTTTTCTTACTAATTTTTCTATCCAATCTGTTTAATCCTCAAACTTTATTTTTTTTTCCCCTTGGTTGAATGGCTCAATGTGGATAGACATGTTAAAATACGTCAGTTAAAAAAATCTCAATCTCAAATATCTATAGAGACCAGCAAATGAATATAAAGGGCTAAAGTAGGCCTGAGCAAAGGAAAAGTCAAGAGGCCCTCACTGTCTCTTATTTTTCTACTTTCTACTTTCCCAAAGAAACTGATGTTTTTCTACTGTAAACAAAATGGTGCTTGATGACATTTGACCTCAGCATTGTCATGGGAACAAGGGTGTGATGTGAATTGCAGCAAGCTGGAAAGGCCCCTTTAAAGGGGCAGATTTATTTTGTTCCAAATAACTGTTGTTTTGTGGAAATTTAATGTCCGTTTTTACCAACATCCTTTTTTCTTCTTCTCTTCTCCTCCTCTCCCCCCTCCTCCTCCTTCTCCTCCTCCTCTTCAAGAGAGAGATGGAAATTCCTTTAAATTTTTAGGCTTTAGGTTTTGGCTTAGATTTAGTTCAAATTCTATGCTGGCTACGTAAGATGTATGTGGCCCATATTTGGCCCAGTGTGCCCCTTCACAGCCTCTGACTTCAATAATGTCAAGACTAATATAAAAATAAGCCTACTTTGAGAATTTTTGAGAAGAGACGCTTGTCCTCCAATATGGAGCTGATCTCAGCAATTCCAGTGCTGAACCTTCCTCTTCCGAATTAAAAAAAGTTCTCTCTATCAAAAATGCAAATATCTCTTAGGAAGTAACACACTAGGTTATCATTAGCGAGTAAACTTAATGTAAATTATAACATTGGATCCTTTTTCTAATTTTAGTATATGTGCTGCCGAAGTGAGCACATTGGATCCTTTTTCTAAAAAAGGTTTTATTTATTTATTTATTTGACAGAGAGGACACACACAGCAGGGGGAGCAGTGGCAGGCAGAGGAAGAAGCAGGCTCACTGATGAGCAGGGAGCCCAATGTGGGGCTCGATCCGAGATCGAGCTCAATCCAAGAGCCCGATCTCTTGGGTCTGAGATCATGACCAAGCTGAAGGCAGATGCCTAACCAACTGAGCCACCTGCTTAACTGACTGAGCCACCCAGGCACCCTAACACTGGATCCTTTGAAACTGTTGGGTAGGTAAGTTGCGAGGATAGGAAAAAACTGAGTAGAGCATATCAGATTAGAGGAACTAATCTGGGATAAGAATGAACCAAAAGTTGTGTTGGGTTCTGAAATTAAAGCTTCTGGCTCATGACTTGATTTTGAGCAGCCCTTGACTGTGACATCTAATGATACTTCACGTGGGTAATCATTATTCTTTTCCTAAATCTTGAGACAAAAAGATGGAGACTGTCTCACTTTGATGGAATATTCTTCTCCTTGATTAGTTTCTAGTTCCCAGATGTCAAGATGTTGAGGAAGAGGCAAGGATTACTTGTAGATGAAGTTCAAAAATGGAACTTATTTATTTATATTAACTTACTTATTTAATTTTTTTAACTTTTAAGAAGAAGGGAGCTCTAGACTAGACATTGGAAATTGAAAAGGCTAGAAAGTACAATCTTTGTCATTATTTTGCCTGTATTTAGTTTTGTGAATAGATACTACAGTGTTATTTCCTTCTCTGGAGGTCTCCTCCTCTGTTCCCCACCTACTCCTACCTAGCTGCTTCTCTGGACATCTCAGAGCTTGAATGGCTCTCTAGTTGCTTCTACTTGTTAATTTAAGAAATAATCAAGGCAATATTTGCATCTTTCAGGAGGGTCATCTATAATTTCAGCTCAAGTTATTCAAGGATTAACTTCATGATCAGAACATTTTTCTGTTCTGAATTTCTTTTATGGAATCCCTGTCCCCTGGTAAAGAATTTTAGAGACAGACAAGGAGGGAACGGACCATTGTCAAAGCACTTTGGGAAAAGGATGATGACGTTAGGGAAAAAAAATAGACATTTATATATAGTTCGGATTTCATGATCTGGGTATTTCTCTCAAGTGATTTTTTTTTTCAGTATTGACTGAATTTGGTTTCTCCCCTTTGTGTTTTAGGTGTATTTTTCAACCAACATCACTTCATTGCTTTCAGCTGATTGAAAAAAAAAATGTATTCATTTATTTGACAGAGAGAGAGAGAGAGCACACACAGGGGGAACAGCAGGCAGAGGGAGAAAGCAGGCTCTCCACTGACCAGGGAATCTAATGCAGGGCCCAATCCCAGGACCCTGGGATCATGACAGAAGCTGAAGGCAGAGGCCTAACCAAATGAACCACCCAGGTGCCCCTCAGCTGATTTCTTGATCATCCCATTATATTCAGTTTTCCTTTAATTATTCTTCTTATCTAGATTTAAATGGGAATTCCTATTTACCACACTGGATATTATCATCATTTTGCCAATCTGATAAGTAAGGAATATGTGTTGAGCATTTGCATCTTTATTAACAATGAGACTGATTTTTTAAAAGTGGTGTTTATCTTACTTCATCTTTGTGAATTGCCTTTTCTTGACTTTTTCCCAATTTTTCTTTGGCAGATATTTGGTTGTTTATAGAATACGTATCATAGTGAACTAAGGGCTGACACTGGGTGAATAACTTAGGTCTGATTTAAGAGGGCTTAAAAGCCTGACTGACAGTTTGAATTTGGTATATTACACAATAAGACCTTATATAAATTATTTACATTGAGGAAGGGCCAGTCAATTTGAACATCTTTAAACTATAAAATGTAATATGTCTATAGGAAATTGCAAGAAATAGAACATTCTGGCATTCCAGAAATGCCCTCCTCCCTTCCTTGAATATAGTTCTTACCTTCAGCTCTGCAAGCAAGCACTATTCAAACTGTCTTCTACCACCTCTGTCGACATTCGGTTCTGTCGGGTTCTGTAAAACCTCATATGATACCATGATTTAAGGTCATCCTTCTTTTGCTCAATGTTTGCTCAAGTCTGTATTGTTGGACATCTCTTGGGGTTTGTTCCTTTTTATCACTGTATAATGTTTCTTTGTATGAATATACCATGATTTATTCATGGATTCAGATGTCGATGGACTTTCAGGTAGTTTCAGTTTGATTCATTACGAAGATCCATTACTCTTTGAATGTACTTTAATAGTGGAATTGTTCTATCAAGCTTTATAATGAATTCCAAAATCTTTTCCAAAATTGGTGTGCTAATTTATACTTGACTAGCATATGGACACCTGGGTGGCTCAGTCAGTTAAGCTTCTAGCTCTCAAACTCAGCTCAGACCTTCATCTCAAGGTCATAAGTTCAAGGCCCATGTCAGGCTCCATACTGGGTATGTGGACCCTACTTAAAGAAAATAAAATAAAAAATATACCTGACTAGCGTAAAGTGATATTATGCTCTCCATCCTCACCCAGTTGGGTGTGTAATGAAATTTCACTGTGATTTGAATTTGCATTTTCTAGTTAATAGTGATGTTGAGTGCCCTTTTTTTTTTTTTTAATGCTTCTTGGTAAGTAGATATTCTCTTCTGTGAATTGCCTAAGCCCTTTGCCCAGTTTCTGTTAGGTTACATAGGACAGATTGAATAAATAAGTGATATTAGGGATTATAGATGCCAAGTTTCTTACTGTTTGAGGAGGGAGTTATAATCACAGAAAGGTAGAAATCTAGAATGATCCCTGTGGTGTTGATGAAAATAGAATGACTGATGTGAGCTCACGGTTTTCAACATAGGTAAATGGATATGTAGATATCGATATTGGCAGGGAAAGTAGGAGATGAGTCTGGAATATATTATTATGACAGGAAGCAAGCAAAAACTCAGATGTATAGTATCCAAAAGACACAGAAACCAATTTGAATGCCCCCCCACTGTCCAAGGCTGAGACCATTTGAGCATAAAAATAAATAATAATAGCAATGGATTAGGACTCATTGAATAAAATAAAAAATCCTCTAAGTCCTATACAAATAAATTTAAAGTTTGGTGGAAAATGCTATATTTACATAGTTTCAAATTACTTCCCATGAAACATTTATTAAATAGAAACGGGAAAAGCATACTATTACAGTGAAGAATACTGCCTGACAACACATTAATCAAATGATCAAGATGTACAGCATCAGTAAATTGGACAAATTAAAATTCTGTGGCTTCAACTATAGTGATAGCCCTACCACTAATGCATACTGAAGGGGGAAACAGAGACAGTGAAACTGAGGGACATTCTATAAAATAAATGGCCTATACGCTTCAAAAATGTCAAAGACATAAAAGTTAGAAAAAGTGGAGAAACTATTCCAGACTGGAGGAGAATAAAGAGACTTGAGAAATAAAGACATCATGCCATTCTGAACTACATCTTCAGTGAAACTTGAGTGGGATCTGAGGATCTTTTTTCAAGCCTATCGGATAATGTACTGAGATTTAGCCTATGCTTGAAGGGCTAGGAGAGGGCTGAGAGAGAGTAACTGACTTGGAGGGCTGGTGGCATCTGGGACAATTTGTAACAGCCTGAGCAAGGCATCCGTTGAAGGGTCTGTGGTCACCTCTGTCCGCAGTCCCTGGGCTGGCCCGACTCCAATGCATTTCCTTCCTTTCCTACCCTCCTTCTTCCTCCATCTGTGCCTCCTCGCTGCATCTGGCCCCCGTCAGCCCAGGTTGGGTGGGACATGAAGGTCCAGCAGGACTGCAGAAGGCCAGCACAACCTCAGGAGAGGAGTCACTGCCACTGCTCAGACGGACAGGCTCAGCTCGCCCACTCTCATACCTGGTGAGTAGAAGGTGTGTGGTCCTCGGTGACAGCTCTGGGGGTTACTGGGTCATACCTGTCCTGAGGATCCCAGAATGTCGTGGAGTTGGAGACAGAGCTGGAGCCAGAGGGGCTGTCCTGGCATACCTAAGTCTCTATGTAGGGAACACTGTACCGTGGTGCCCACAGCCAGGCCACCCTTATTCCCTATCAGCACTTGGGCAAGTCCTCCAAATTCTTCAGCCACTTCATCTGCTCCCTGCACCAGCAGATATTCTCCACCAGGATGTGGTGCTGGGATGGCGAGAACACACTCAGCAAATATACACAGCCAGTCAATTTTTAATGTCATTTTCCTGATTCTGATGTTTTTATTGTGGTTATGTTTGTGGGAAATATACCCTGGAATATTTGGTGTGGTGGGTATCTATTTGGGATTTGATGTTTCTTTACTACAAGCTAACAGGTTAGCTTGTTGCTATTTCACTGATGCTGACAGAAGACATAAGATCTCTGGGTCAGAGACAAAGTAATCTGCTACTCACAGCACAGGAAGCAGCACCAACATCATTTGTGTCTGCTCCCCTTTCCCCCCAAGTCCCATGGGGGCAACACAGAGAGTCTAGACGGCACCTGCACAGTGGATGGTGATACAGAGGGCAACACTGAACTTGGGGTACCTGCTGTTACATGGCAAACCTTAAGCAAGACTGATTTTTGCCCAGAACATTACCTCATCCCTGAGGCTTGCTCGCTGCCAACGGAACCTGGGAATATACAAAGGGATAGAAGGGATAGAGTGTGTATCTATTAAAATGTACCAGACTTTTTGTGGCAGTATTCATATTATTCCTACTACCTCAATATCGCCCTCGCTCCGCAAGGACGATAAGAACCCTGGTTCGGATGCATCTTCTCTCTCTTTATTTCCGCAAGTCTACACACTTATATACGCTTACATGACCAATCAGCGAGCAGGGTACAGGAGGGAGCGAATCAGGCTGTGCACCTAAACGAAGAACAACTTCGCTAGCAACCAATGCTGTTTACTTCCTCCTTGGGCGTTCCGCTTAGTCTCACGAGGGGATCCTAACCTGGCAACTAGCCAGGCGCCATCTTTTAATGGCGGAGGCCGCCCTGGCCAGGGGCCTGCCTCCGACACCTCAAGATTGTAAGCCACTTCAGTGTCCATCACTAGAGAAGTCAGTGAATCAAAGTGAGTATCACAGTATGGAATCAAAGTGAATTATTCCTTTATTCCTTTATTCCTGCCTGAATGAAAAGGAATGAACTCCTGGTACATAAATCTTAATAAAAAATAAAATCTTACTGAATCTTACAAACATAAGGTGAAATGACCACTTGCACATACAGACCATATATATAGTGTACTGTTTCATTTATATAAAATTGAAAAGCAGACAGAACCAGACATAGATAGAAGAAGGATGAAAGAGAGAGCGCTCCTGGTGGTAGTGACTGGTAGGAGCACGAGGAAGGCTTCTGAGATACCAATTTTTATTTCTTTTTTTCCCCCAATCTGGGTGGTGGTTATGTGGTTGCATCCACTTTGTCATAATTCGTTGGGATGAATACTTAAGACATGAGCCATTTCCTCAGTTGTATTTTAGCAGAAGATTTACAGGTGAAAAAAACGTGAGATATATATATGGTGTATAAGTAAAATAATACACCGATGTTTATAGGAAACACTAATAACTTTCCCATCTTCCTAGTCTCCAGGGGGATCCATTTTTAATAGAACAGTAGGCACCCTTTCCTATTTTCTCCTATTTAAACAGGCATTTATACATACATATCTCTGGCTTCTCTCTTTTGTTTCATTATTTGTGTTTACTGTTATGTGACACACTCTATCAACTTTAAAATCTGATTTTTATTTGGTAGTTTGTCATGGGATTTCCTGTAAGTTGATAGCTATAGCTGGAACTTTTATCTCTAATTTGTCCACCAACACATTCATAGTTTTACAGAAATAAGAAGATACACTGGTGTTTATTTTTAATGAAGACTTCTTTTTTCTATGCATTCCCCCTTTCCCCACACGATCTCTCCCACTTCTCAAACAACCTGCTATTTTTCCCCCTGCTTATATTATCATTTATAAATACATAATGTATATATATAATCATTTATGTATGGCAAACAAAAAAATATATATAATATATAAAGTATGTTCCCATTAATATTTTAATAATTTATAACTTATATTTAATATTTCTACTCTATCTCTTCCCAAAAAACATTTAATGAACCATTCACTCACTGAATAATCAAAGCTCCATATAGTAGACCAAAGTTCAAAATATATAAATGCACCTAACCATTATAGCATTTTATTTTTTGTTAAGATTTATTTATTTATTTGACAGACAGAGATCACAAGTAGGCAAAGAGAGGAGGAGGAAGCAGGATCCCCGCTGAGCGGAGAGCCTGATTTGGAGCTCGATCCCAGGACTCTGAGATCATGACCTGAGCAGAAGGCAGAGGCTTTAACCAACTGAGCCACCCAGGCGCCCCCCCCCCATTATAGCATTTTAAAGGTAGAAATAGTGTGGGTAGGTTTATTTCTCATCACAATTCAAATATAATATGAGGAATTGGGAAAAAGTACTTTCTTTCAATTAAACACAAGTCTTTATCAAAGTATACCGTTTGCCTCCTACTGCTAACAAATGGAACGATTAGGCTCAATAATATACATTAATTTTTCTGTCCAATATCTGTATTTTGTTCTCCTCTCTCTGGTGGGGAAGAGCTTCCTTATTAAATCATTAATGTTATTGCTAAGGAGTTACAGGTAGCTACCAAGACGTTCTTTCGTAATACTTAATTTAAATTATCTCGTACCTTTTGAAAGATATAATTTCAAAAATAAGGTTAGTTTCTATTTTTCAAGAAAATTATCCTGTGAATTGATATGTATTTCTTTAGAAATAAGGGCTAATTAACATGTGGAATTAAAACAAACTCATGTGCTATGGTGAGTGGTGTGAAGTGTATAAACCTGGTGATTCACCAACCTGTACCCCTGGGGCTAATAATACATTATATGTTAATAAAAATAAATAAAAATAAAAAAATTTAAAAGGCTAATATTAACTTCATGGGAGTTTACAAAATTTTTAGGTTGCTTCGGAAAGTTAAATGGAGATGAACATCAATTCAGTAAGTTTAAGAGATATTCTCAGTTTAAAATTCCATCATAAATCTGTGTCAAGTATGGAAAATATATAGACATATACTTCATGAGTTAGTTTTTGTCTTGACATCAATTTCCTATCAGAGGCTAGGGATTTATAAGCTTTTCATTGTTAGTAACAGGAATAATGATATTGCCTATACTTTATCCTAAAAAATAGAAAGGAGATGGACTTTAGAAACAGGACTCTGAAGAGCCAGCCTAGAGTTACACAGGAGAAACAGGGGATTTCTCTTTGTGTATCACCAACCATCCAATAATGTTTTCTAGGGCTGAGGTCCCAAAGAGAGATGGGTCAGGCTTGGGGCCCCTGCCTGGGGTGACAGGATCTGTTTGCTTTTTGTTCTATAATTTGTTTTTTTTTTTTTAAAGATTTTATTTATTTCTTTGGCAAAGACAGATCACAAGTAGGCAGAGAGGCAGGCAGAGAGAGAGGAGGAAGCAGACTCCCCGCCAAGCCGAAAGCCCGATGCGGGGCTCTATCCCAGGACCCTGAGATCATGACCTGAGCCAAAGGCAGAGGCTTTAACACACTGAACCACCCAGGAGCCCCTGTTCTATAATTTGTTATTCAGGATTTGGAATCATCTCATCCTGATGAAAGAGATAGCTGTTTTCTCTTACCTGAGATTATTAGAACACACTGTTTTTCCTCTTTCAGACACAAGGAATATGGCTGGGCTCAATATTATGGGGTCCATATTTTATCAGGCCTCTCTCACTATGATGCTGGGACTTCACAAACGTCGCTGTTTACGGTAGTCACTCCTCCCGTCTTTGCTGTGCACTTCTCTCTCCAGGTACTAAGCACCAGCTCTTTGGGTCGCTTCGTTCCTTAGTCTCATGATCAAATTTCTTGTTGAGAAGGAAGCACTCCAGCCCTGCCACCAGGCAGCTCTTTAAACAGAAGGGCTGTAAACTGCCAACTGAATAACCCCAGGGGTCAGCTATTCAATACGAGGGATGTAATCATTCATAATCATATGTCAATTGCTGGAGAGCACAATTCAAATTCTGCTAACCAGGTACTGTTGACAGCTTTGCTATCAAATCTCCCAAACTAGAATCTCACCTGATTTAGGTCTTGCTGTTTCTGTGCATTTAATGTTTTAAGCTGACAAAAAAATTGCATTGCATTAATATTTAAAATTAAAATCGATGATTACTCTAGCACAATGACAGAATGCTGCTGCTGAATGCTATTGGATTTCTCATTAATATTAATTTGCAGTTTGTAGGGAAACGGTTTAACAACGGAGCTACACACATGTAATTCAAATATTGATTAACTGGGCCATAAATCTATGATCATGAAAAAAATTGCTCTTGACCATCTGTGTTTGATTTTTGGTCTTAGCATATTCAAAATCCATCATATCTCAGGAATAACATGTAATGTATTTTTTATAGTATGTTAGTTATTAGCAAATATTTTCCAATTTTCTTTTTTTAAAGACTATTTATTTATTTGTCAGATTCAGAGAGAGAGAGAGAGAGAGAGAGAGAGCACAGGCAAGGGAGCGGCAAGCAGAGGAAGAAGCAGGCTCCCTGCTGAGCAAGGAGCCTGATGTGACATGGAATTCAATCTCAGGACCCTGGGATCATGACCTGAGCCTAAGGCAGATGCTTAACTGACTGAGCCACCCAGGTGCCCCAGCCTCAGCTTTAATTAAAAAGTACACTGCTACATTATCTCTAGGAAAAGACTCTGATGTATTTCAAGCACCAAAGGGGTGTGTGTGTGTGTGTGTGTGTGTGTGTGTGTGTGTGTGTATTTTAGACTTTTATCCTGGTAGGTTAGTAACAGTCTTAGTCTTAAAACCATATTTGCAACTAGTTCTTCTGATTGCTACATAGTCAAAACTTAGTGTGGAAGATGACAAAGTCAGCCCTGCAAAAAAATGATGTAACTTCCATTACCTAAATTGCCTTCATTGTCTGTGTCAACAGACCATGGCTAGATGACATCACACTGAATTAATCAACTTAATAATTCTCGTTATCAACAAGACAGCCAGTCCTCTAAAATCAGCTTGTATGTAATCAATTACTGAACTGGTTAATATGAAAAACTAGTTAATAAGTCATAGGGCCAAACCTACCTATCAAAATCGACATCCCTTTTTGTTTTTAAAACAGTATCTTCTATAAATGTTAGTCAATAAATAAGAATGGAAATGATCAACGTAACTGAGATATGCCAGATGACTTCAAAACAGCACAGCATGTTCCTTGGAAATGGCCTTTAGAGATTTGGTATCTCTTTCTCCTCCAAATCATAGAGTCAGGCCACGGAAGGGTACTTCAATTTGATGTTCCACCAAATGGGAAGTCTCTTCTGCATCTCCCCGAGGGATTGTCAGCTGGCTCCTGCTTTACCACTCCCAGTGAGAATGAATTTATGTATAACCATTCTCTTATTGGGCAGTGCTAAATGATGGAAGGAAATTTTTTTTCCAATTTTTCACAGAAATGCCAATTCTTCTGTGAGTCAGTTCTGTGTGATTTCCAGTTTCACATTGTTCTCTGGTATCACAATGCCTCCTAAAGCATGCATACTGCGTGCCAAGAAATTTGTAGAATAATTCTTAGGAACAGAAACACCCAGTGCCTTCACTTAAGGTGTTTATCACCTGCTCATAGAAGAAATAGTACATGCGCATATTTATTTCTAATTCATGTGCCAAAGAGAATCTTCAAGTTCTACGAACTTATGTGCAGATGAGGTTAAAAAAGAACTATACCCAAATGGAAAGAAGTTGCATGGAGAAGAAGCCTGATAGGTGGAGATACTGAGGTCAAGTGGGGAGAACATTCGAGGCAGAAGGGAGGGCGTGTGCATCGTGAGGACAAAAATATTGGGTATGTTTAGAAATAAGGAGTAGAAACCTGGGATGCAGCATAAAATAAAGATGTGAGTGAAATAAAAGGCTTGGGATCCAATCACAGAGTACCTGGGAGCCAGAAATAGCCGTATGGACTTGATCTTCTACACCAGCGTTCTCCAAGGTGGGGCGTCAGCTCTGTGAGGTACCTGGGAATGCACTAGGGTGTGAAGAGACATCGAAATTCCAGCGAGTTTTCATTTTTAATCTTAAAAACTGAAAAAAAAAGCATTACTAAAATTTACTCTCTTGGGAAGAGTGAGTGTCCCAGAATGCTAAGCAGTTTGCTAGTTTTTGGTGAGTTGCTCACTGAGACATACGTTATCTGCCCTTCAGGGAGTTTGCAGATTTGGGGTCCCAGGTGGATTTATAGACTATGGTATCTAATTTTAACTAAATGTGTGCTCACAAAATGGCACACAATTTTAAAGAATTCCTTCCAAGAACCTACAGATTGAAGACAAGACTAATGACACAATCACAGATAAATAAAAAGCAGTGTTTCTTTTACACTAAGGGCAAGGTGTTCAGCAGCCACGTTATAAAACACAGATCCCACAAGAAATAACTGTTCCAAAAAACTATACTTGACATATGAGTATAGATCTGATTTTATTTACAATGAACCCTTCCACAAATGGTATGAGATACTTGATGCCTTTGTGAAATCTTGAGGCATTATTTTTTTCTTTTTGCCAGGGCAGCCCTTAAAGTAGGTATTTAACTAAAATGAACTTGGAACAGGAACAGCAACCTCTGTTACTGTACCATGAAGTATTAGCCAAAATTTCAGAAATAATGAGTCATGTATATGCCATAAATATGAAAAAATGTACATAAAATGTATATGCCATAAATATGAATAAATACATAAAATCTACTCATACAAAACAGTTAAGCATAAATGATACATTATATGCTATCTAAATAATCATATTAATGATAAAAATTTAGAGAGCTAGAATGTTCTCTGAACCATTAATAAAGTAATTATTCAAATATTTTTTATTATCTCTTAACTCGACTTTTTACATTTTTATGTCTGTTTAAGAACATATCTAATATTTTTGAACAGTCATAACTTCAATATACACTTATAAATACATGCGTGTATGCACAAAGCACATTCTCAAAATGTTATACCTGAGAGGGGGGTGGTAGTTTTTTAAATTTTGAGAAACCACCACTCTACATTTTGGATGAGGGATTCATTAGAGGTTTTGATCCAGGAAGTGATACATCAGTACATTGAGAAATATCAAGAACTGTAGGAGAAAAAATGGTACCGATGTGCTAAAAAAAGAGACGATTTGATAATGAACTGTCAAGGAGAAAGAAGGGAGGTGACTGATAAATTTGTTGAGATAATTCAGAGCTTGAATAAAGGAGAAAGCAGTGGAAACTGGAAGGAGAAGCTAAAGGCCACAGGTACTGTGGAGGTAAGATCTGCAGGATTCCAGTAAGTGATTTGTTACTAGAGAAAGGGAGAGGAGTCACAGAGGAAAACCAAAGGTAGCCGTAAGTTTCTCCTTCAGATAACTGAATGCAGAATGAGGACCTTCCGACAAAAATAGAAATACTATGCTTTCAGTCTGGTTTAGAAGACAATAGATTTTCTCCAATTTGGGTCACAGTTTATTTAAATAAATCCATCTATCCATTTATTCATATTAATTTTTAATTTCCTCCAAAAACACTTAATCAACTCCCATATATTTCAGAAACTGCATAAAGAGTCAAGTATCCAAAGATAAATGAGATTGTTTAGCCTCAGGGAGCTCACAGATTAGTGGGAATAATAAAAATGTATCGATAATGATATATAATGGGAGACGTGCAATTACAGAACCATCTGTACAGGGGTTTGCAAGCACAGGGAAGGGCCACCTGGCCTGGCTGGGAAAATTTTTGGAAGATGAGGCTCTGGAGAAAAATAAAAGAATGACTACGTGCTGGTAGCTAGGCAGAGGGGACAGAGTGGCCAAGGCATGGTGCAGGTATGTGAGACACTCAAGCAGGAGTTCAACAGAAATCAGATTCCCTGTGACAGGTGGACTGCTTAATTCTGCTAAGAGGTCATGGGCTCATCTATTCTGAAAAGAAAATCAATAGCAATCAATGAAAAGTGGAAGGCTATCAGGTCTATGCAGAATGAAAACCTAAAATGAAGGAAAAAGATATGGTTTCTATCCTAAAGCTGCAGCATAGAAGGTGAATGATGAAAATTTTAACTGCGGCTATTGAAATTGGAGACATTACCATCCAGTTATTAAATGTGGTCAGTGTTAAATGAGGGAGGCTAGCAGGCACCCCTGCAGATGAGGCCCACGGGAACAGACAAACACAATTAGAAGCTTGTTTCTGGAGAACGCACGGCATCCATATAGGGAAAGAGGGCACAACCAGAGCTCCAGAAAGTACATGGATGCTTGCGGCGTACTATTAAAGCGTGTATTTACATATGTGCCAGATGAAACTTGAGGCTGAGAGGATAGGAGATATGCGAAACTATACATGCTCTGCCTGAAAATGTGAAACTGTTGTGTGAGATGGGCAAAATGGAAAGATTATTGTTTAGTTCCGCCGATGGTGGTGTGAGATCGCTCAGAATAAACGTGGCGAGTAAGTGTCACTTCACGGATGATGTGCGATACCCTGCACATATTTTATGTCCTCACATCCCCCCTACTTGTTCAGTCGGGTGGTGCTGCCAAAGTTTGCAGGTGAGACTAAGACTTGCAGGCAAAAGGTGGGCTGCCCGATGTCTTGCCGCGGCAAGGTGAGACTCAGATTGGGTTTTCTGCTGCCCAGACCAAGCACCTACCACCTCACTAGCGGTTTTCGAATGGGCTCCATGGAGGTCCCATTTCGGTGTCAGGGGCAGTGTGGCAGACTTCTGTAACTTGTGGGCCATCAAGCACCATTCCCCCTTCCATCAATTGTTTTGGAGAATCATCTTTTGATAATTGAGGGTTTTTTTCTTTTCTTTCCTTCTTTCTTTTTCCTTTTTTTTTTTTTTTTTTTTTTTTGCTTAAATGTGTATGGATAGCTTTTGTATGCAGAAAGAAATTCTCACATCTGCATTCATTTTCATTAATAGTCAACACAAAAAATTTTTTAAATTGTCGATACAGCTTATAAAGTAAATCCACTTATAAACCTAGTGGTTGCTAATTAGTACTCGGTTCATTTTTTTTTAAAGATTTTATTTATTTATTTGACAGAGATCACAAGTAGGCAGAGAGGCAGGCAGAGAGAGAGGAGGAAGCAGGCTCCCCGCTGAGCAGAGAGCCTGATGCGGGGCTCCATCCCAGGACCCTGGAATCATGACCGAAGCTGAAGGCAGAGGCTTTAACCCACTGAGCCACCCAGGCGCCCCTTTCAGTTCATTTTTTAATGTAAGATTTTAAATTTCCCCAAGCTCTTAAGTACAGCTTACAAATTTAAGTCATATATTATGTTAAACATTTCACATTAAAGTCATGTAAATTGTATGTTGTCCTAAATAATTTAAGGTCTTTGTAAACGTGATTGCTTTAATTATCTGAAACTTTTCAACTTCAAATATTTAATATATCTGGTTTTCTAAAGTACTTTAAACAGATAAGTGGAATTATAAATCTAATACACAACATTTTCTTAAGTACTTAAATAAATCTTAGAAATCTAATAATAAGATTTGATGATTCAGATTTATTTAAACTGGTAAAAATTTATCAAATATTATACCTATTAAATTTAAAAATCATAAAAAACCCTTTAAATTAAAATTATAAGTTTAATATGCCAGATTTAATAGATTTAAAAAGAAGGCAACACACATTTTTCAGATGATTATATACTGCTCAAATTTTCCATTTTCTTTTTTATTTATTTTCTGCAGCTGTGGTCACCTGGATTTCCCCTTAATGTTCTAAATTTGCTATAGATATACTGATTCCAAGGATTTGATTTTATCATTCTTTTTTCTCTGGTTATTTTTACATCTTTCTGGTGTTACTAAGTCTTTTATCATCTCTTTACTCAAAAAACTTAAGGTGATGATCAGAGATTCTGGACAGGGACCTGGAACCTACTGGTAATTTCCAGGATAACTACCTGAGCTGCCTGTTAATATACCCAACCTGTTCATATAGAAAAGAGGCTTTTCAAATCCTCGCATTTTTTCACAAATGGTTTCATCTGGCCATTTGAAGCCATTTTATTTTTACCAGACTCTGACACAAATCTTACTAATTATAAGCCTTACACCACCCAGTTGCAATTAACCTCTATTGTCAGCTCAAAGTTAATGAAATCTTCAGGACAGTGCCCACCTCTCACCTGTGCTATGGTTATAACTAATATCTTTACTACCTAGTTGATTTTGCACCTTTCTTATATAGATTGCTTCCTTATCTGTTGCCCAGACCACAGATTTATTGCTGTTCGGTTGGCCAGAATTGCCTTTCTGGTGTTGTGTGGTATTGGGTTGGGATCGTAAATCATGATGTTCTGACCAGTGGATGGGCATGTGGCCAAAGTGGACTTGCTTCAGGACTTTTAATGTTGAGCAAAGGCAAATTAAAAACAACAAAAAAAATGAACACACACACACACACACACACACACACCAGAACTAGCAGGAGCTCCCTAAACAAGAAGTGGTTCCAAACACTGAGATCTATTGCTACTGGTTGCCAGTTGAGTCTCCAGCCTTCCCTTCAGTCCTTTGAGACTTCAGATCCTCCCAATAAGTTACCCCGTCAGTTATTTTGCAACCCCAAACTCCAAGTGACCCAGGCAGCCTAGAGGATGCTGTACTGATGAAGAAGGGGCTGTACTTAGCCCCTTCTAAGGGGCTAAGGAGAAAGGGCAGGAGTCCTGACCCATGCCTTAGTCAGATCAGCCACACTGTTATCCGTCCTGTCAATTTCATTTGAAGAAGGTCTTAAATCACTGTATTGTTACCAAGGTGTGAGATTATTACACCCATGACTGCTAAGGTCCGGAGAATTTTAAGGACAAACTGAAGGATAACAAGTACTAAAGGACATATGCTTGAATAAAACAGAAAATGAGAAACTTGAGGCAGCTTTCAAAATTCATGGTGCATCAAAGAGGATAGAGAAATCAGGATATATTTCAATGTGAGAAGACTCCATGCCTAAAAATTGAGGACTGAGCAATAAGGTCAAATAATAAGAGGTATGAATGGGTGCCTGGGTGACTAAGTTGGTTAAATGTCTGCCTTCAACTCAGGTCATGATCTCAGGGTCCTGGGATTGAGCAGTGAATTGGGCTCCCTGCTCAGCGGGGAGTCTGTGTCTCCCTCTTCCTCTGCACCACCCCCATCATTCGCCATTCGTATCTTCTCTCTCTTTCTCTCTCATCCTCTCTGTCTCAAATAAATAAATAAAATCTTAAAAAATAATTAAGAGATATGAAAAAGGGACCAGGAAGTCCTTATTAAAGATGTGTAGGAAATATGTGATTATTACTTCAAAGTCCCTAAGAAAAATATGCAGCAATGACAGAACATGTTAGGAGTAGGACTTCCACAGAGAAACTGATTTAACTAAAAATGAAAACTAAACCTCTCATACTTGATTTCTTAGCTTTTCCATAAACTAGAGCATGGGCACATGCTTTAGGTTCAACTAATCAGACACACAAACATAGAAACACAATCCCAGGATACAAAGGTACTGGCACTGTGGAAAATTCTTCCCAGAGGTGGCACAGCTGTTTCTAATGGCAGCAGAGCCAATGTGGCCAGTGGCCAGTGGCCAGTGGTAGGCGAGATGTATGGAATCAACCAAAGAATCTAGGGTGCAGATTGGGGGCTAGTGACAATTTCAATGAATTGGTCTTGGAGTAATTTCAACCATACGTCTGGCTACATGGCTCCCCTCTGTTTCTGCCTATTTTCTGAGCTTGATTCTCAAGTTTTCATGAGGATTCTTTGATTCGTCCAACAGTAACTAATCCTTAAGGAAAAGATGGGGAAATCTAGTATTTTCTACCTGGTGTAATTAATTCTAGAAAAAAAAAAACTGGCTAATATTAAGGGATGGAATTTGGGGAGCCTATGGTAAGCAATGACTAAGTTAATCATCACCTGTGGTCACTCTGGAATAATATGCCTATTAATGGCAAGGTTTTGAAGGACCATGTGTCCTCCGCTGCAAAGGAAGTTCTTCATGATCAGGTGAACAAAATGGCCAACTCTATGGATGTCAGTCATCCTCCTTCCTAACCACCCACATGTTTGTTCACTTGGGCCCATGAACAAAGAAAAATGGTGACAATAGCAGTTGCAACAATGTGAATTTCCTTTCACCTGCACATCACTTTTGCTGAGTGCCCAAATTTGCCAGCTGCAACCAAATCTGAGTATCTGGGATATTAACATACCCTAGAAGAACTAGCCATCTTTGTGTAATTAGATTCCTTCCCTCATGTAGGGAGAAATATTCTGTTCTACTGAACTACAATTTGCCTCCTTTTTCTACCATCCATTGACTTACCTAATGCCTTATTTACCACCATGATTTCATATGCAACATTGTTTCTCACCTAGGAAATTGCGTTATAGTGAAAGAAATAATGTAATGCCTATGAAATTCATTAGTCTTATGATATATTCCATTGTAAAGAAGCAACTACAAAATAGTGATAAAAGCTATTAAGGATTTATTACCACAACAGCCAGAAGACAACATCTTGTAAGTTTAGGGTACATGCTCTCCTCTAACCTGGAGGTCAGTATTTGTCCTGTTTCTCCCATACCCAGAATAGATGATGAAGGATAAAGGAGGTAGGTAGGAATGGCATCTCGTATTACATTTATTACCCACTCGCAAAAAATATTATTCTTTGTCTCCAAGCCTGGCACTGCTGCTGATACTGACTCTGGGATTCTGTGATTCTGTGTTGCTTGAACATCTATTGGCTTCTGAAAGTATGAGAATAGAGGCACATTATTGCAGAGCTTAGATCTTGTGATTCAAAGTGTCAGGGCCCAAGAGATCTTACACATATCAGGGGTAGTAAGAGTTGTCCCAGTTGAAGTGGATGATGGGAATCCCAGGGGCACTGGGTGAACAACCATATGGTTGTGCAGAGTAACCAATCCTGACCATACAGGGGAGGTTGGGTTTGGCTATATAATACAGCTAGAAAGAAATAGGGACTGAACTTCAAGAATTCTCTGAGTACTTCCTAGGACCCCATGTCCTGGGGCAAAATTATAAGGAAAGTACAGTAACTTAATAAAGCCAGATCCATCAGATGTCCTGCTTTTTTCAGAAGCACTTTGGGTCCCTCAATGGGTAAAGAACTTTGGTCAGGGGATGTGTTGGTCGAAGACAAAGGATCATGGAAAGAATAGAAATCATATATGCTGGTACAGGTTTGTGACAGTTGCAGAAGTAAAAACTGACATTTAACCCTGTTTTCTATTATGTCATATTCTTTGAATAACACTTTTTAAAAGATGGGTCTTTGTGGTTAATTTACACATTTGCCACATATGTAGGTGTGTATGTGTGCAACAGGGGGTGACACAGTCTGTGAATATTCTTTCTATTGGTGAATAACTTTCTCAGTTCCCCTGACAATGGGCACAAATCTTTTCCCTCAGCTCTGCCAATGAAAAGCACCTGTCCTAGACTCTGAAACAAGAGAAAGCTGCACAGAAAGCAGAGACAGTGGATAATTCTTCAGGAATGGTAAAGTTTTAAGCAACATGGTCTCCAGAAATGACACCGGCAGTTGTGCCGTGGAGGAACCTTACGTGTTGGGTCAGGAGTGTGGGTGTGGTGACCTGTGAACCCCAGCATCCAGCAGTAATGATGACGGGGTCCATGATGAGCTGCTGTGTGGAGTGATTTTGGCAAGTGTTACATGTGGCCTATCTCCTTTTGTTCTGAGCGTGGTTCCTTATCCTGCCTATCAATTCTGAGACTTATCCAGTATCCTTTTGTTAAATGAATCCCTCTTTAAGTCACCCATAGTCAGCTCCTATGAATTGCAATTAAGAGCTCTAACTCATAAAGCCATAAATCTTCATTTCAATACTTTTCATTCAGTAAAGCCTTCAGTAAGCAAGCCAGTAAGTCCAAGGCCTCGTGGCAGAAACGAGTGAGGCAAAAATGAGTGACACAGTCCCCATCATCCACGTACTGAGATGTCTAGTGGAAAAACAACACATACATAAATCATTTTAAAAATAATCATATAACAAGTTATAATAGGTGTTGTATATTAAATTCTATGGAATCTGCTTAAGGAATGAACTAGTTCTGCCCAAAGAGAAGTGGGGAGCTTTGTGAGCTGGAAGGACAAAGAGGATTTTACCAGCTTCACAGGAGGAGACACTCCTGGAAGAGTGGGTTGTATGAGCCAAAATATAGTTTGTGATGTGTTTGTCACCCAGAAAACACTAGCATGTGGCAATCATAGGCAAATGACTAGAAAAAGACCAGAGTGACACTGTAAGATGTGATTATGAAGGCCTGTGTGTATCATACTAAACAGTTCTCTTCTTCAATAATTACCAACATGGTTTTTAAAGCAAATAATGACAGACCCAATCTGTTTTAGAAAAATAATGTTAGTGTCAGTGTGGAGGCATTAAAGAACCATATCAAGCCAATACCAGCAAAGAACACATTTGAATGTTTAGCTACAAAAGTTTTTGCCTACATTCCAAGTGGGAAATATATACAACTCGAAACCAAAACAGAGGATGCATTAGTAGAATTTGATGACTAACTGCCAATATAGCTGGAACTAGCGATGTGATCTAAAGTTAGCCATATATCCTTAGAAAGGTTTTCTTAGTCTTGGATTACTCATCAATCACAATCCATCAATTACTAGTTACATGATAACATGGTAATGATCCTTATGCTGCAGGGTAGTTATCAGGATAAGAAGAGCATATTAAAAAGATCTAGCATTGAGCCTGAATATCAATAAATTTGAATGTTAAGGAATGGGAGCTATTGCTATTAATGCAGTACAAATAGAGAGGGTTGAAAATTCTATTTTATGACTCACCAGACATGGCTTAATAAATCATATTATATTTTGATGAAACCACAATGACCACTGTTATTTCCACTTATTTCAGAAGCCAAGGAGCAAGAAAGCTTAAATAACAATCCAAAGGAGAAGAGGGGGATTTTGGGGAGGCCCTCCTTTCAACCATTACTTGGAAGGTAAGAATCTCCATGTTTTACTCTACATCATGGTTCCTCTGTAGGTACATAAGAATGCTTCAGTCTTCCCTATGTATGTATTTATTTTCCCAAGAAATTAGAATATTTAAATCAGAGCCTGTCTTTTCATTATTTTAGTGCTGTAGTATATTAAGGAGCTCAGTATATGAAATTATCTTTTACATTTTCATGAAAAGAAAACCTTTAATTATATATTTATATACACACACACACACACATACATATATAACATAGGTTTCTGATGAGGTTCACCCTAATATTTACTTTAACTTTTGAAAAACATTGATTTTAAGCACTTAACTTATAATTTATAGTTAGTCTTATAGAACATATGATAATTAAGGAAACATTAAAAACAAACAAATGGATTTATTTATTTATTTTTAACATTTTATTTATTTATCAGACAGAGATCACAAGCAGGCAGAGAGGCAGGCAGAGAGAGAGGGGGAAGCAGGCTTCCCGCTGAGCAGAGAGCCCCATGCAGGGCTTGATCCCAGGACCCTGAGATCATGACCTGAGCCGAAGGCAGAGGCTTTAACCCACTGAGCCACCCAGGTTCCCCATACAAATGGATTTAAATGTTTAAATTGTACAATAATTTTCATCTTCATATTACCACATGTTATTCTAATTTTCAAATAATTTTGTTTCTTGTTTCTACAACTGCAAATTCAGAGAAAAACAAGTGAGCAAAGAAGAGGAGGCCATAATTGCCCTACTTTGATAATCTGTTAATAGATTCAGCAGCAGATGGGTAAGATTAGAAATTGTCAACCCATTTGGAAAGGTACAAATAAAAAGTGAAAGCCTCCCTTCCCTAGGAATGCAATCCTGAAAAAATGAAAAAGCTTTAATTTACATGTATCTATAAGGGACCACACTATATGCACTATAATGTACCCCATTTTTTTCACATACTGTAATTTGGAATTCTTTCCACATTAGCATTTAAATCTCCTTCACAGCAGATAAATTGCATAGCACTGTACTGAGTGAACGGACCATAATTTATTTGTTCAGTACTTTACTGATGGACACTGATTGTTTCCAGTTTCTCTTTCTCTAGCTCCCTCCCTCTTCTTTATTTTCCCCCAGTAGCACTTTAAAGTTTCCTTCATCGGGACCTATATATTTACTGAATTCACAGGGTCTTTTGCATGTTTTCTTTTTTGCTATTTGAGCCATTTCTTCTTTACTTGCCAGAATTGGGATAAGTGATTTTGTCAGATATCTATATATATCTATATCTATATATACAATATGGCAAAAGGCGAGTTAAGGACAAAAGCTAAATGGTTAGTGTTTCAGAAAAATACTAAACAAAAAGTTTGGAAATTTTACTCTGATCCAGATTTTTAAAAGTGAGAAATTTTAAAAATCATGATATTTGTTATCTAGATTCTCCTGAGATTTCATTTTTCATTTTACTATTCACTTCGTCCTCCGTTACGCTACAGCTACACTGGCTTTGGCCAATTCTTGGAAAAGCCCAAGTTTCTTCTTGTCTTTTTGGACCTTTGCATTTACACTTTCTTCTACCTCAGAATAATTTCACCCCCATGTTTCAGATTTCCCCTCAAATCTCAGTTTAAATGTCAACTCCTTACCAGACTTTCCTGGGTAAAGGAGGACCCTCCCTCCACTACTCTCTTTCACTGCATTTAAGCACCTTCAGACTGCTCATCACAGTCTTTTAACATTTAACTCCTTTGTCCCAGACGTATATTGTAGATCCCCCAATCCCCACCTAAGTACCTAGCATGTAATATGCTTCAATAAATATTTGAAGAAAAAAAAAAAAGAATTCAGGTAAAGTGAATTTAATTACTGTAGAATTAACTTTTACTGAATGTATTTGCCAGGAACAGGTGTCAGTGTATGTTACTCATGCTAAGGTTAGACTTTGATAGATTCGGGATTCTGAAATCCTTTTAATCCCTTAAATCTTAATCCCCAAGTTTTAAATATGATTTAAAATTTCAGACCTTTTCGCGAAATCTCCCACCAGTCTCTCCTTCCCACCAGAAGGATCCACCCACTTACCCCTAACTTGTTTAGTTCTCCGCCCCTCTCAGCAACCTGGCTGAGCTGGGCTGTCCGGGCAGAGCCTTCCGGGACCCGGGGCGCATGTGCGGCATGCTGCGCACATGCGCAGTATTCGCGCAGGTGGCGTGAGTCCCAGCCTAAGGCTGAGGGGGACCGCCACGGAGCTGGGGGCGGGGCCTGCGACACTATGGCCGAGGGCAGCGGGGAAGTAGTGGCGGTACCCACGTCCGGGGCTGCCAACGGCCTCAGCAATGAAGCAAGCGGGGTCCCGGCGCAGACCAGCAACCCTCTGTCGCGGAAGTTGAATAAGATCCTGGAGACGCGGCTGGACAACGACAAGGTAACCGGAACTGGCCGGGCCTGGGGTCCCGCGCTGCCCGCGGGCTGAGCCTGGCCGGGGGCGGTGTCTGTTCGGCACCCACTCCCTCATCCCTCTGTCCCTCCGTCTCTGCTTCCCTCCGTGGAGGGAAACTGCAAACCTGCGGGATCCGAAGTGGGACGGGTAAGAAGGGGGAGGCCGAGGAGCCCCTGGAAAAGCGAAGAGGTGTCTTGGGTGTCACCCGCTATTGGGAAAACCTGTTCCTGGAAGGCTCTGGCTCCGGGAGGCAAACGGTGGAGGCTCCTACCGGGGAGGTGTTCGTGGGTCCGAACAGGGGGAGAGGACAGCCCGGGGCAGGATTAGAAACCATGCAAGAGTCCATTACAAGACTGGGCAACGTGAATCGGGGTTAGGAGGAGCTGGAGAACCGGGGGAGGCATAATTGAGCATTTCCACTGACGGGTGAGAACAACTGAAATCATGTGCAGCGGGAAAGAACTGCTTGCCCGGGGCTCAGATGAGGTACTGGGTGCCCCTAGTTTTTGTTGCTGTTAGCTAAGCTCCGCCTGTGACCTGTGGGCTCCTGCTGTTATTTCTTCACCAGATAAAGCCGTCCACATCCTCACCCAAGTACTTCCCGAAACGCCTCCTTCCAGCGTCTGTTGTAGCTGTATGCTGGTTATCTCTTCTGTATCATTGAGTCTTGGGGTAAATTGGTCATGCCGTAAAGAAAAAATATAAGTAGAAGTGAGAGAAGTTTACAGATAGATTTGTAGGTAACTGAAAATAAGCTGTCAGTAAGAATTTGTGTGTAAGACGCGGCTCTGGGGCCACCACTTATCAGATATAACATCAAACTGAAGTATTATGATTTGAGTAAGCCCCTTAATTTCTCTAAGCTTATTTTTCATCACTTCTAAGTTGAGAATACTGCTGGTAACTTTTACCTCAGGGTTGTGAGGATTCAACAAGAGAATCTGAAGTGCTCAGCACAGTGCCCTACACTTACCATTTCTTATTAAATGTTAATTTTATCATACAGCTTATTGTTTAATGTGACTAATACTGACATTTATTATCTCACTTAATACAGCTGTGGTATAGGTAACATTATCTCCTTTTTACCCAAGAGAAAAGTAAGGTATCGAGAGAGTGTAGCAAGGCTAAATCATATAACTGATAACTGCTGGAGCTGTAATTTGCACCTGTCTATGTGATTTTTCATTCATCCTTTAGGGATTACTTCTTTGAGCCAGGCCTAGGACATTTCAAGGTTATAGTCAAAAGAAATGGCTTCATTTTTTGGTTTCTTTCTTTCTTTCTTTCTTTCTTTTTTTTTTTTTTTTTTGGTACATAAATCTTTGTAGTGTTTTCTTAAATATTAAATTGAATTTAAATAGCATTAGTATTTTTGTCAATCCAGCCAATATCGCAAAATAACATTTTAACTGAAGCAGAAGAGTAAGGCTTTTAGAATATATGTTAGTTCAGGTGTAGGAATTTTGTATTTGGAGTTAGATATCCTGGGCTTGGTCTTCTTCCTTCCCTCCTCTAATGCATATTTTCTCTGTAGGAAAACTCTCTCACTTTCATGTTTTAAATAACAAAAAGGCTGATGATTCTCAGATTTATAACCCTGTTCTTGACATCTCTACTGAGCTCCAGAAGCATCTAGTCCATTGCTTATATGACACTTCCAATGTCAATACCTGATCAACATCATAAAAACTTAACATCGCCAGACTCTTGGTTTTTCTCCAAACTGGTTCTACATTCTCCTGTTAGGAAAGAACATCACTTACCCAGACAAGCAAAAAATACACATAATTTTTGATTCTTGTGATTTTCTTTTCACTTCCTGCATTGAATTCGTTAACAAATTCTATAGGCTTTACCTTGAAAAAAATAGTTTTGGAATATCTCCTTTTCATCTGCACTGCTGCTTGTTCTAAGTCACTATCAAATCTTTGCTTGGATTATTTTAGTTTCTACCTATTTTCTTCCTTTCTTGCCCCCCCCCCATCTGCTTTCCTCACAAAGTTAGAATAAACTTTTGAACTTATAGAACACATTACATTACTCCTTTCCCTAAAGCCTTTAGTAGTGTCCCACAGCTTCAGTCATAAGGCGTTTCTGCTGCTTTCAGGTTTTTGTACTCAAAGGCTTTTTTTTTTTTTTTTGCCTGTGAACGGCTTTATCCCCATGGATGCCTTTCCTATTACTTAAGGCCTCATTTCAGAAGTCACCTCAGAGAGGCCTTCCTCTCAGTTCTGCTCCCAGTTACTCAGTTCCTAGTCTGGAGGCTACAGGTGTTATGTACTTCTTATATATATCCTTCTAGAGATAGTTTATACATTCACCAGTAAGTATGTATGTATATAGATAGTCCTATTTCTTTTTTAACAGTTGGTATTATAACTGTTTCTATACGTTGCTATTTCACTTGCTGTGTCTTGAAATTTGTATTATGTAAGTACATAAAGAATTTTCATCTTTGTTAAAATCGTTATGTCATAATTTCTTTAACCAATCCGCTTTAGGTGGACATTAAGGGTATTTCTAATCTTTACAATTCCAAACTATTCTGCAGTGAGTGGTCTTGTATACATGCTGCAATGTACAAGTAAGTAGCTTCTAGTATTTTGGAAATAAGTTTAATATTCAGTAACGTGAAGGTGGCCTGGTATTTTTTGATTATTTAATGGAAACATTTGAAAATGATTTCATTAAAATTTGACTTAAGATTAGGAAAACATGTGAAAATCGGTCCCAGTAATTGTCTGTTATCATCAATTGTGTAGGAGATGTTGGAAGCTCTCAAGGCACTTTCAACCTTTTTTGTTGAAAACAGTTTGCGGACTCGAAGAAATTTACGTGGAGATATTGAACGCAGAAGTTTAGCCATCAATGAAGAATTTGTCAGCATTTTCAAGGAGGTGAAGGAAGTACGTAAATTCTTTTCCTTTAACATTTATTGAGGACTTACTGTATGCCTAACTCTGTTCTAAGTATTTTTATGAATTAGGTTGATATGTTTGCTGTTCACATATCATGTTCAAATAGAAAATGTAACTACTCATGTTTTTTTTTTTGTTTTTGTTTTTTTTTTTTTGTTTTTTTTTTTAAAGATTTTATTTATTTATTTGACAGAGAGAGAAATGTAACTACTTATGCCAGAAGCATCCAGATCCTTCAGTTAGTGGGATTTCTGAATCTGTGACCTTCACTAATGCTGCTTCTTAGAACGTTCAAACATTTTTTTCTAGGGTATTCTCTTAGAAATTTTTTTTTTTTTTAACAATAAGAAAAAACAATTCTTTAAATGTTTTCCAGTAGAAATTTTTCCTTACTGAATAAACTTCCTTTGGATAACTACTTCTCCATTGAAAATTAATTAGAATTGAGTTACTTTAGTGCACCATAAATTATGAAATTTTCAGATTCATTAAGATCAGTTACTTTCAGCATAAGTAATATTTTTATCATACTTGAGTGAGCAGACTACTCACCATAGGGTAAAAATGAATTTTATTTATTATGTTGTTATATTTTACTTATGCAATATTTTGTTAATTTTATTAATATCACATATTCTGTATGTGTTGTATGAAAGTGTATATAGAGTTTCAGTGACTAATAAACAGGGGATGTTTAAATGTTTAGGAAGATTTCATTGACAGGCTAAAAATCTGGAAGGTTGGAAGGACAGTTTGTAGTATTCGTAAGAATAGAAAGGGTCTCCAGGAGCCCATGCAGATTGTGGTCTCTGAATACAGTTTCCCTCTGAAAGGAGGAAATCTTACAAATATCAGAAAACAGTGAAGCTACCTGAGACCTTTGGGAAAGTGGCAGAAGAACTCTAGAGCTAATTTGATGAGGCTTCTGTTGGCCCAGGGATAGGATGATTAGAGCCTCAGTAAGAATAACTCAGTGGACAAAACTCATTAAACATGTTTAAAACCACAAATTCATACAGATCTAAGAGCCAAACAGAACCCTCATTGGTTATATTTGATGGATATAAGGGAACCAGCTTCTTTTGAAAAGTGCTAAATAAAAGGAAGGAGTCAAGCCTTTATCCTGTCTTTTGTTCCAACTACATGCGGTTGTTGAGGGGAGGCTTCTCTTTATAGCTTTATTCTAGTAAATGAAGGAAGAGTGACAGAAGATGAGAAGATTTTTGCCACTACTGTTAAATTTATGGATCTAGCTCAAGACTTCTCAGCTTGGCAGTATTTTACATTTTGGATCAGACAAGTGGGGACTGCCCTCTGCTGTTTGGGTTGTTGAGCAGCATCCCTGGCTTCCAGCTGCTAAATGCCAGTAGTACCACTTTTCCTTTAGTCATTCCTCCCCAAAATGTCTACAAACACTGCCGAATGCCCCATTGGGGGACAGAATTGCCTAGTTGATCACCATCGATGTAGCCATTGGTCGTCACTAGCAGCTAACCTCACAAAAAGCAGTTTAACCTCGGATCTGTCACTCCTAATAAAGGTATATAACACAACCTGTGAAAAATTCTTGCCAGAAAACTGAACCAAGATATAATCAAGCTTCTAGATCTAACTGCCTGTTTATAGGAATTACTGGGGTCAGAGGACTATGTTAACACCACAAATATGCAGTCAGCAAATATAGAATGTGGGGAACTGTAGAGACAAATGGGGTGGTCTTTCTTTCTTTTTTTTTTTTTTAAGATTTTACTTATTTATTTGACAGCGATCACAAGTAGGCAGAGAGGCAGGCAGAGAGGAGGAAACAGGCTGCTTGCTGAGCAGAGAGCCGGATGCGGGGCTCAATCCCAGGACCCCGGGATCATGACCTGAGCCGAAGTCAGAGGCTTTAACCCACTGAGCCACCCAGGTGCCCCTGAGCTCGTTTCTTCAACAAATAAATTGTAAGAAAAGAAAAAGAAAAATAGGGAGAAGTGAGACTGTATAGATTAAAAAATAGCAACTGGTTGCTATTTATGAACCTTAGTTGGTTCCTGACTTGTAGTAATTAGTTAAAGATTGAAACAGCTGGGGAGATTGGAACACTGACTAGCTACTTGATATTAAGAAATTATTGTTAAATATTTAGATGTGAAAATGGCATTATGTTTTTTGAGTCTTCTTAGAAGCATATAGTGATGTTTATGAATGAAATAATAAAATGTTATGAATATAAAATAATTCAGTTTGTGGAGGAGGGAGGAAGGGATGGAGGAGAGGTAGAAAGTGGGTAGAGAAATAGATGAAACAAGAGTGGTCGAAGCCAGGTGATAGGTACGTGGGCATTCATATTCTTGTAACTTTAGAATATTTTTGAAAATATTCCATAATAAAAGTTTTTAAAAAGTTTATCATATACTAGTTGTACTTCCCAGCCTATAATTTTATTTGGGGGGCGGGGAGAGATACTTTGTCCTAAGTTCAAATAGAGACTTTTAAAGTAACATACAGGCCATTGAATTACAGTCATCAAAACTCTGCATTGAATTCATATATTCAGAGATGTAGTTTTTATTATTTGACAAATGAGGTCCATTTGGTATATTATGGTGGCTAAAGTATTAGGAGACCTAGCTGACCTAGCTGACTGATAATATCATAGTGCTATTCATATTAGGTTACACAATGAGATTTAAGGGAATAGTGAGATTAGTTTACTCAGGCTTCTGCTATTGCTAATATTAATTGATATTTTGAAATTGTGCTTTTTTTTTTTTTTTTTACTGTTCACCTGAAAACAATTTAGCACTTCCTTTAATGATTTGGTGTATATGCTATTTGTAATAAAGTATAGAAAGTAATAATTGAAAATACTGGGTGCTATGATACTTATAATTCAAAGTACTTTATAGAAAGAAGGGATAAAGTCTTGCATCTAGAACTTAGATTTATGTTCATATTCTGATAAGTGATTTCCAACTGGTTTATCTTCACATTTTGTTTATAGCCTCACTGGTCAGCTTTCTTATCTCTTACCCTCTGTTTGGCCCATCCCTTCATAAGACTGTCATGTTTCTATTTGAAGGTCTGGGTGTTGTGTTGAAAGGGATTGTCCATTGTCTACCACTGAAACTTCTTTGTGTATCTTTCTGTTGTGTGACACCAAATTGTGTGACACCAAATTGAAATTAAATTGAGAAAAAGAAGATAGTAGTGCAGTATGAAGCTAGATGTGATTTTGTGATATCATTTTCTCATATAATATTTTTCATTGATTCAGTAAGGACTAAAGAATGGTTTCATGAAAAGTGTAGAGCCTGGGAGACCTGTTGGAAAACTTTTTTTTTAAATCACTTCACATAAGAAATATTAATTGTTGTGAACTGAAGTAGTAGCTATTAGAGTAGTAAAAAAGAAATGGGTAAGATACATACAGTAAGGGTATAAATGATAGATCTTAAGGACCAGTTACATTCCCATGTACCTGGAGAAAGCTAGAGGAGGAAGTACATGGGGAGAGAATGTTACTGAGAAAATTGCCAGCTTTGTGGCATGATGTACAATGTGATGACCTTCCACAAGGTAGAGAAGGCACGATTTTTAATTTATTGGGTTTTCATATTTGCTTATTTTTATTAATTAAAAGTTAACAAATAATTCATTACAGAAGAGTTAGATAAAATCAGAAGTCAAAACAGTTGCTTGTAATCAATCCTATCACCCAGAAATAACTTTTGTCAGTATTGTCTGGCTTTTCCTGTGTACTTCTCTGTATTTATATGTATACACATACATATATATATATATATATATATAGTTTTATAATGCCTTTTAAAAAATCTTATATAGACGTCTTTCTATCCATGTATACACACACACACGATTGCACATGTGCATGCATATACACACATATATAGTCATTGTTAATATACACACAGAGTTCATTGTATAGAAAATGTTTCACATTTTCCTTTTGTTTTGGGCAACTCTGTGTTGATCATCTTCTTACATATATTGTTGCACACTTATCTGATTAATTCCGTAGGATAAATCTCTGTGTTAGTACACCTGAATGAAGAGGTATTAATATTAGGCATATGCCATTTCCTATTGTCACCCCCTTTAAAGAGCTTATACTAATTTCTTTACGTATTTTCTAACACTAGATGTTATTCTTTTTAATTATTTCCAATTGTAAATATAGTATCTTTTGTCATGCTTTGACAAAAAAAATTCATGAGATGAAAATAGTATTTGGCTAAGAGAAGAGAATTTCTGTAACAACATAGGTAATGTTTGCTGTTACTTTTTCCCTTTTCAGGAACTTGAAAGCATAAATGAAGATGTTCAAGCAATGAGCAGTTGTTGTCAAGACATGACAAGTCGCCTACAGGTACTGGATTTTACTGTAGTTCCTGGTTCAAAGTAAGCTTTCAAAAATTATGACCTAGATCTATAAGATGTATGGATATCTAAAGTATCATGTCCTGTAGGAAGTTCCAATGTAAATATGATGCTTGTTTTTTTTTTAACTAAAAATAAGTATTTTGGGGTGATGGTTTACTGATACTGTTCAGTTAACTCCATATGCCTTTATATTTTGATCTTGTCATTGTAAAGCTAACTGCATAGAATTCTGATAAACCTTTCAATCCCATAATATCCCATAAATCCAGCAAAAATGATTGCCTTAGTAGAAAGTCTTAGGAATAAGTCCACGCTAAAGCTATGCCTAATACTGACCAACCTTAATAGTGTTTTATGCTCAACCTCCCCACAAAAGAAAAGAAATAATCTCAGGAAAATATCTATAATTCTATATCGGTTTATTAAAGCAGTTTAAAACTTCTAGTTTGGTTGCAGAGTTAAGATTCAGCCTAATTATCCTCATTTATGTAATTTTGGAATAGTGAAGAGAATAGGATTCCTCCTAAGAGTCAGTCATTATTATGTTTACTACCGTCACATTTATTTCAAACTTAAACCTTTAAGATTCTCCTGGAACTATAGTGAGCTACAGTGATTCTAGGAAGATTCCTTAATCTTTGCATATTCCACAAATCAGTCCTAAGCTACTTCCATGACCTGTCTCTAGAACCAGTTTCCCGTTTCTCTAAAATTTTAGCTCTCCTACTCTTAACTATATTTGAGTACTCTTACTAATTAATGTATCAGATACTATTGGCATATCTGTTGTTCAACCTTAGGTCTTTATGAATTACATAGTATTTAAATAGTCATAAAATCTTTGCTAATTATTGTCATTTTATATATTTTGCAATATTACTTTTGTTACTTAGTAATTTTGTTCTGTTTCTTCTTCTAATTAGGTCTTCTAATTTTTGACTGTTCTGTTCCTTTTTTTCTTTACTTCCTTTTCTCATTTTCTGGCTTCCGTGATTTTTATACCTTTTCTCAAATTACACTGTGTAAGGTTTTCTGTATTATATACTCTACATTTATTTTGTAGTATTATTTTTATAATTTGGTTTATGGGATTATTTAAGTTCTTCTTTTGGGGGATAGTATCTCTTGTTTTTAAATTTTTATCTTTAATTGTATTTTTATCCTTTTATCATAGCCATTTGTAGATGTAAAAAGATCAAAGTATTTTTATTCTTCATGCTGTTTTCAAATCAGATTATAAGTATTTTAAATCACAAAGTATCCTCTTTACTTTTGTCCTTTGTATTTTTTTGCACCCCCCCAATCCTGTTTTTTCCATATAATGGCATGAGCCCTTCTTTCTTTTTTTTAATCAGTTTTATTGGGCAAAAATGATGTACAATAATAAACTGCATCCACTTGATGTATACAAAACAATGCATTTTGACAATTCTGTACCCATGAAACAGCTACCATAATGAAGATGCACATTTTCATCACTTGCAGAAGATTCTTTCATAGCTTTTTAAACTGAATATTTAAAAATATTTTATATTACTTATTGTTTACGTTCAGTTTTGAATCTCAGATTAGTAGGGATTAGATCTGTGATTTTGTAAGTTTTGTTCATCCATTGGCACTGATTTATTGCATATAGTGTTTTTGGAATCTTGGTAGTACCCACTCAGACTGTCAAATCTAGAGTAATGTTTTTAATTCATTTATAGAAAAAAGTATTATTTTTCATTTTAGGATGTTATACACAGGACTAATTAAATTAGCTCATTTTTCAAAGTACTTTAGATTTAGGACATTTTAGAAATTATTATTACAAAATACTTATAGAAATGCAGTCAATAATTGTTTATATACCATGGTTTATCCCTTTGTGGACTTGCTTAGAGGCATATGTTTATTATTTAATGAGAAACAATCATTCTTAACATTTAAGATAAATTGGAAATTGCTTTAAGATAATGATCTTTACTGCTATTATTAAACTTAATTTTTGAATCATTACTGTAATTTATAAATGAAAAGTCAGGATATATGCGTAATTCTTATTATATGCCATTATAAGCAAGTATCATAGTTAAGTGATTAATAGATGATGTTTTTCGTAAGATCTACCTTTAATTTAATGATGACTCAGACTAAACAAAAAAGCTAGTAAACATTTTTGATAATTGATTTTATGAAGCATTCTTTTTTCACAAATACTAAAATGTAAATATATTTTAGAATTGAGAGAATACTACATTTAAACAATTTTATTAGTCAAGAATAAGGTGACAGTGATCTTGAAAGCAAAGCAACATTAGGAAAGATGAAGAAGAATTTGAATAAATTAGTGGGTTTAAAGAGTAATAATTTTAGAATAGTACCATGGGAGCCATTGTGTTCAACTCCATTCCTTAAAAGTTATTGATCTGCTGAATTACATAGGTTCAAATCTATTTTTTTTTTAATTACTATTTGCTAGGTACATAATTTGGTTGCAAGGATCACAGACTCAACTGGAGAAGGGGTGGGACTAGATGCCCATTTGAAGCAATGAGGCAGAAAATTTCATTGACAATTGGAAAGACTGTAGGAGGATTAGGCTTCTAAGAACCCAGAAGTTGCTCTTTATGGTAGTGTTCCAGCACGAAAATGACATATTTGCTCTGGTATCTTATCATTAACAACTGATCCTCCACAGTATGTGTGGTCTACTTTATACCATTGACCCTTGAACAATGCCAGAGGTTAGGGGCATTGACTCACACAGAGGCAAAAATCTGCATATTAACTTTTTCTCCCCAATATTTAACTACTAGCCTGCTCTTGACTAGAAGCTGTTAACATGAACAGCCATTTAATGCATATTTTATATGTTATTTGTATTATATACTATATTCTAACAATAAAGTAAGCTAGAGACAAGAAAATGTTATTAAGAAAATCATTAAGGAAGAGAAAAGAAATTTATAGAACTGTAGTTCTATTTATAGAACTGTAGTTCTTATGTAAGTAGACCCACATAGTTAAAATATTTCAACTGTAATTTCCATTTACTAGTGGCTTTATTTATACATAATTCTGGCTCACTCTGTGCCCCTTCAGGACATGGACCCCATGTCTCTAGCTGCCGTACACCCATTTGTTTCTCCTCTCTAACTGCCTTATGTTTAGTTCTTTGAGAATCTGAGTAGCTACATTTGTCTTTTGTTTCAATCCATTTTAAAATAGCCTAATCTTAGGATAGAGTAGCTTTTCATCAGGTTTTCATTCCTGATCCTTTTAGCTCTGGCTTGGGGGAGGAAATATTACTTAATATAAAACTTGGTCAGGAACTTGACCTTTAGTTAGAGCTGTCTCTGATCTTTCCTAAACCCTATATAACAGGTAATTTGTATGTTCTGACTTTCCAATGCTTATCTCCATCTTGCCATTTCTGTTAAGTTCCACACTAGCATTTTAGTGACTTACCTTACAACTCCATTTAGAGGTCTTACGGTGTCTCAAGTCACATGTGCATAACAGAAATCACGTTTTTCATTCTTAGCCTGCATTTCCAGTACTTCTGCTTTGCTAAAAACATCATGAACAGTTAAATCCCTTAGTGCCCTGATAACCTTTTTCCTTGTAAGCCTTAGCATTATGTGTCTATTGAGAGCTCTGCATGGGTTCTTCTTAGTAAAGGTAATATATGAGCCTTGAAACATCTGTGTCAATTACTTGGCCTTTTAAATTTTTATTTATTTGTATTTTATTATTTCTTGGCCTTTTTTACACTTCTGAGTTCTGGATCTCTCACGCTGTGAGCTTGAACTTCAGTAAGTGGTACTATTAGTTTTCTGAAGTATAAAAATATTAAAGATATATTTATTGAAGTTATAAAATACTGAATTTAGATGTATTTGTAATTTTAGGCAGCAAAAGAACAGACGCAAGATTTAATAGTAAAAACCACTAAGCTTCAAGCTGAAAGGTAAGTTTTACTTTAACTACCTCTTCATTAACTTGGAGATTAAGTAGAAAGAAAATTATAGGTAACTCTAAAACAGACTTAAAATAATAAAAAAATAATTCAAAATTCATGTAACATGAAAGATTCTGAGCTATTACCCAAGAGGAAAATAAACATAAAATAATAATTTAGGAATATCAAACTTATGTTGGGGTTTGAGGGATTGTTCATTCGTGGAGGTGGCAGTGTTTTGTTTATTGTTTGCTGTGGAATTAAAAAAGATTGCTTTTTAAAATGTAGATCATTTTGGAGTTTTAGTAATTTATCTTTTTCAACACTCATTATCTCTTATTTTTTTAGCTATGATTAATCCTCTGGTACAACTAAGAGTTCACTGTATACATTTTTCTTGTGGTAGTCTACAGATAGGTATGTTAATATTTGTTCACTGAATAAATGGGTGAATGAAAGTGAGTAAAATATGGATTCAAGTATTTTAGTGTGTATTACAGTCTTTCATAATTAGTTTTTGGTTCGATTGTCTCTTTTCCTATGAAACTGTGGGCTCATTGAGAATGATGACAATTTCTTACTCTCTTTTTGTGTCTCCAGTGCCTAATATGTTGTAGATTCAATAAATAATTTTTGAGTAGGGCGCCTGGGTGGCTCAGTGGGTTAAGCCGCTGCCTTCGGCTCAGGTCATGATCTCAGAGTCCTGGGATCGAGTCCCACATCGGGCTCTCTGCTCAGCGGAGAGCCTGCTTTCCCCCCGCCCCCTCTCTCTGGCTGCCTCTCCATCTACTTGTGATTTCTCTCTGTCAAATTAATAAATAAAAAAAATCTTTAAAAAAAATAATAATTTTTGAGTAAATAAAAAATAAAAACTGAAAAAGAAGCTTTATATTGGAGCTTGTTGCATATATGGGACCCTAATTAATGTCTACAGGAGGCAACATTAGAACGTTGTGTTTCTGTCTGTATATTCTCAAAACTAAGGATTATTCATGTTTATTATTTTAGTAAATTGATGGAAGTGTTTTGGCCTGGTATGCTTTTGGGAGTGAAATTTCTGACATTCTAGTATTCCAGCAGCTATAGATATGATGTGCCAAGTGAACATTTGCGGAAAGTATTTTAGGAAAATTACATACCAGAAATTATAACAGATTCCTGGGAGCTGGCCTAGAGTTGTTTTTCCATTTTTAAATATTACCTTTTCTTTTAGCAAGAAGCCTTGTTAAGTGATTAGCTTTAGAAAGAGAAATTCTGTAGGCTTATTTAGATAATGTGACGTTCTTATTGAGACAGATACATAAAGGATATGAATATTTTCCCAACTGGGTCAGAAGAAGTTCAGTCATTGTGATAGGTGATGCTCTAATAAAGCTGCATGTAAAATTGTCTTCACAGAACTGCAACTAACATTTCTTTATGATATTTAGTTGATAGAAGGTGGATTTCAGTGATAGGAAGTGATATCCACATAATTAAACTTTTTTTTTTTAATACTATTGAAGTCCCTATTCATTATACATTTTATTGTCTCTTGTGAAGGCCCAGCAGCTAGATTTCTTTCTGAACTCAGAAAAATAATCTTTGATGAATATAGATTTCTTTTTGAGGTGTAGTTTGTTAAAGTGGAAAGAATGTAAGCTTTGAAGACAAAAAAACTGAATTTTAATCTAAATTTTGGGTAAGAGTTCATTAGATTTTTGATTTTGTAGAAGTTCCTCCTTAACCTTCAGCCTCAGTTTTCACATCTGAAAAAAGGGACTAGCATCTGTGTCACAGGGTTGTCATGCTGATTCAATGATATACATAGGTGCTGAACACACTGCTTGACGTCCATCAAGGAACATTACCCTTCCATCCTCCTCCAAAGCTATTAGATAAACCTGTCAGCACATCTTCTCTCTACATTGGCTTTCCTCAGCTGTTACTTACTTTTTTATCCTTTCTTACTATTTTAATGTTTAATAGTTGTAATTTTGTTATTTGTTATAAACTAATTCAGGTTTTGAAGTTTGTAAAAAAATATAAAACTGTTTTGCACAAACATACATAGAAAAATATATTCCAGAATCATATCTGTTCAGGCAAGAGAGTAGACCTTTTTTCTTCTTCCTATCATTTACATATATAAAATTTAAAGAAAGAAAATTAAAGTCAGCTATAACTTCACTGCACAGACATACTACTAGTAACATTTTGGTGTATTTCTTCCCAGCATGAATATATGTGTATAGTTCATTTTACTTTGTTCACTTAATATTTTATGTTCATTTTTCTGTCTTTTATTTAGAAAAAAACATGTATTTTAATGGTGACATTTTATTTCGTCTTGTGAATGAACCAACATATATTTAAGCATTCTTAAATTATTGGATATTATTTCCATTACTAAAAATAATGACTTGACAGACGTTTTTAAATCATTATGGGCATTTCAGATTATTTCCTTGGGAAATACTCTTAGAATTGTAATTCATGAATCAAATGTTAGAAACTTTTTATTTTCTTTTAATTTTTTAAAATATTTTTGTATTTATTTGAGAGAGAGAGTGCTTATGAGCATGCACAAGGAGGGGCAGAGGGAGAGGGAGAGAGAGAATCCCAAGCAGACTTCCTGGGAGCTCCGAGCCTCATCTTGTGGGGCTCAATCCCAGGACCCTGAGATCATGGCTTAAGCAGAAATCAGGAGTCAGATGCTTAATCAGCTGAGCCACCCAGGAGCCCCAAATGGTAGAAACTTCTTAAAATATCCTGTATATTACCTAAATTCCTCTCTAAAAAGGTTATACCAATTTACACTTCTATCAGCAATCTATGAGAATGTTTCCTTTGTCAGTACTAGGTATTGTCATTAAAAATTTTGCCAATTTTATAGATGAACAATAACATAATTCTAATTTACGTTTTATTGAATGTTGATGAATCAGTATTTTTTTCATTTTGTCATGCCACTTATATTTCCTAATTATTTTGTTTTCTTTTATATGTTTTGCCCAATTTTAAATTCTTTTTCTTATTATTTTGAAATTAGGGGTGTTAAAAGGTGGAGTTAAAAGATGACAGAGGCATATTTTCAGGGAAAAAAAAGAAACACCATAAGATTCATAAATCATGTTTTGGGAATGCTTGAAAGAATCATTATAAGGATTAATTAGACAGTTTATTTTAAATACTTAGTATATGAATACATGTTCTGAAAATTCATTTATGGGTGTATTATATGTATTTTTAAAAAGTTTGTTTATAGGGATGCCTGGGTGGCTTAGTTGGTTAAGCAGCTGCCTTCTGCTCGGGTCATGATCCTTGCGTCCTGGGATGGAGTCCCACATCAGGCTCCTTGCTCGGCAGGGAGCCTGCTTTTCCCTCTGCCTCTGCCTCTGCCTGCCACTCTGTCTGCCTGTGCTCAGTCTCTCTCTCTCTCTCTCTCTCTCTCTGACAAATAAATAAGTAAAATCTTAAAAAAAAAAAAGTTTGTTTATATATTTTTGGGGACCTGTTTTTTGTATCTGTAAAATGTCTTGTAGATCATTTCATGTTAATACATACAGATTTTTATCATATTTATCTGCTGCATGTTATTTCACAGTATGTATTTGCTATTTTTATTTATATATTATATATAATATGCAGTGATTACATGAACACATCAAAGAAGTTCTAATTTATCATAGCCATTTATATGCTTTATATGAACATTGATTTCATATGATTTTATTTAGATATTAAAAACTCTCCAAAATATACTGTATTTCAGTTATGATATAAGATGAGAGAGAAGTCTGTATCATATGTATCTTTTGTCACACCAGACCCTGACTTAGGGCTCTTACACAGCCCTACATTAATGTTATTAGATTGCACAGAAGCTGCCAAACCAAATGATTGGGTTATCTTACAGTAACTTTCTGTCAGAATGATTGTGCAGTCTTACTGGGAAGAATATATATATGATAACTAAAGAGTAATATGATTTAAAAAATATATTAGAATTTATTTCATCACTACTTTAAAAAAAGTTCTCATCTTGAGATACCAAACCCTTGTTTTAGCAGTATGGCCATTGTTCAACATATTTTTGGACCAATGTTTTGTTGATACAGATCAGGCTCTGGTCCAAAATCTTTATTTCATGGTTTTTTTTTTTTTTTTTTTTTTTTAAGAATAGTCAACAATATTATTTGCAGTGAAATTTAATGATTAAGAAGTAATATCAAGATGGGTGATACTAGCTTTGATTTTAAAAAAAGTAAATTATAAACTAAAGAAATTTATTTCCTTTGTGTCTGATAAATTGACCCAAAACATACATCCAAAAGAAGCATCAAAAAGCTTTTAGGCAAAAGCTGTATAATTTCCAGGAATTTTATGAATTCTTGTAATTACCTTAATCCTGTATGATAACGATTGGAGCTTTAAGAGTGTAAAACAAAACCTGTTGAGATAACTTTTTGATATCCATAATAAGATGATTAAGGACATAGGCCATTTATCTAATGTAGATTTCATTGGGTGATTTACATTATTATTTGAGATAAACAGAATGTTACTGCCACCTAGAGGACTTTTACTTTCTAACTTGCTGCACTATTTCAGAGCATTTGAGTGAATTTAATACCTCACAACCCGACCATACTAACAAAACTAAGATGGCAGATGCATTGTACTCTCTAAACATAAAACGTTCATGTTTATTTTATTCACTATCATTTGAATATTATTAAATTGTGGAATATTTCTGACTTGTGAATACTGCTAGTGAAAGACAATTTTATTAATCTTTAAATCTAAGATAGAGAAGCCAGGAATGTTGAAATTCATTCAGGTAGTTTGTACTCTCAACTTGCTTTTAGATGGTGACTCGGCTCAGTCCTTCAGGTCCTTGCAGACAAGATTCCAGATGAGAGCATGCCTTTTCTTAATTATCCACCTAGTCTAGACAGGTTGCCTCCAGATAATGTAATTTAAAAGGCTTTTTATCATGCAGAAAAAGGGAAGACAAAAGTGAAGTGCTTTTATGAATTTATAAAGAATCGGTAAATGAGTTCTTAGCTTCTGTTTCTAACCTAAAGTTAAAAAATAACAGACCTGACTTTTTGGTTGCTACACAGCACTTCATGTGCACACCTCAGAAGCAAAGGACTTTTCACTAAGAAGAAAATCAGTTGCAGATTGGTCTATTTCTCTTCTGTAGGATAACCTTGTTTATTACAAGATGAATAATTCAAGTACATGTGAGTGACTGAGAATTTGCTGTGCAAGGATCATTTGTGAACTTATTTCTTCTCTTTTGCGTAATGATTAATTCCTTTTATTGTCTTCAGGTATCTGAGGTAGAAGAAGTTCAGCTAATTTTATTACCTACATGCCTACTGAGCTTCTAATGTTTGAGGCAGAAATGAGGCTTTCAAAGACATTGAGAATCTTTCAACATGTTTTAAGAAGTTATGTCAGAGATGTAACTTGTTTTAGGTGATGCAAATTCACAGCATGCTTGATTTTTTTTTTTTATTGCTTTTTTAAAATTATAGTCAAAGATTAGAAATAAGAGCGCAAGTTGCAGATGCCTTCTTATCCAAGTTCCAGCTGACTTCTGATGAAATGGGTCTCCTCCGGGGTACTCGAGAAGGACCTATTACTGAGGTATCTTGCTCTCTGTTACAATGATTTAAAGCATAGCAGATATTGATTTATAGAGAAATCACTTTTTTTTAAGGCTTTATTTTATCATCTTAAAAGTTGATTAAAAATTTTTTTTAAGAGTAGAAACTAAGATGCATTTTAAATTACCTTAATCTGGCTTTTTTGTTTGTTGTTTATTCAAAGCATTATCTAAGCTTCTTCTTTTTTTTTTTAAGAAATCAAAGAGTATCAAGTTTATAAAGAAAACCTACTCCTCATCTCTAAGTCCTTTTTCAACCATTTTCAGTGTTGTTAATTGCTTCTTTTCTAAATTCTGTATCCTGGATCTGTTGATTTAAAAAAAAAAAAAAAAGGCTTTGGTTATCTATGTTACCTTTTTCTAAACGAAAAAAAAAATCTTGGAGTTCACAGTCAGTCAGTTCCTGTATATTTATGAGCGGCCTCTATGCCTCCAACTTCACATTCTACTCTTGGATTAGGGGGCAAGAACAGGTATGTAAAGATACATAAAACATCATCTTCAGTGATAAAGCTATGGTTAAGTAATAAGGTGTATAATACATAGCATGTTTTTCTTTATATAGTAATCTTTAGGTTTGTATTCTCTCTCACTAGACTATGTATTTCTTGAGGGCAGGGATTTTTGTCTTTATAAATTTTGTGTTCCCAGCAACTAGCATACTACTTGGTGCTAGCAGACATTGAATTAATGTATTTTTTAAAATTTAAATAGATATGTTATACTTTGTATAAAACTTTAGAGAAAGTCGAGGTCATTTACAGGAAGGTTTCTTTAGAGTAAGTGTAAGGATTTTTTTCCCCCTTGTAGTGATATTTCAATTTAGAGTAATGTAATTTCACCTGGAAATATGGACATTTTAAAGTTGCATTCTTACTTTTAAAGGATTTTTTCAAGGCATTGGGAAGAGTAAAACGGATTCATAACGATGTCAAAGTTCTCTTGCGTACAAACCAGCAAACGGCAGGGTGAGCAGTAACCTTTTCAATTCATAATTGCGTTACTAATCTTATATTTGTAAAATTTTAAAAGTGTCCTAGGTTCTTTTTGAAATATGACATTGTGTGAATAGGAATTTAATCTTTATGTGTCTTTGGATAAGGAGGGAGTTGGTTATACCCTGATACTTACAGAGCAAAACAACACTTCCCTATCTAAGTGATAGTATTAAAATTTGACAGCATTTATTTAGTCATAGAAAAGTTATTGCAAAATCATTCCATAAAGGATAAAATGTTAATGCTATAACCAGATCACTCTGTAATTAAACAAAACAAATTCTTTGGTGTGGCTATTGTCTAAAACTTTAAAATAAATCTTTAATTTCCTTAGTTTAGAAATTATGGAACAGATGGCCTTGCTTCAAGAAACAGCTTATGAAAGGCTTTATCGGTGGGCTCAAAGTAAGTGATTTCTTTCATACAATCTAGATTCATGAATATTTTCAGTATGGTTATTTTACCTGACCTTTAATGCCATATTTTGATCTTAGTTTTTTAAAAAGAAAAATGAACTTTACTTTTGAACATACTGTTTATCATGAGCATCTTTTTTTTTTTTTTTTAAGATTTTTATTTATTTATTTGACAGAGATCACAAGTAGGCAGAGGCAGGCAGAAAGAGAGAAGGGAAGCAGGCTCCCCACTGAGCAGAGAGCCCGATGAGTGGCTCGATCCCAGGACCCTGGGATTGTGACCGGAGCCGAAGGCAGAGGCTTTAACCTACTGAGCCACCCAGGCGCCCCTCATGAGTATCTTCTATCATTGAAGCTCTATGTATGATTAAGGATTAGAATAAAAAAATAAAGTCAATATTTCTGCCCTACTTTATCTTAGAGTTGATTAGGCATTTTTTATTATTTAAGTAACTGTTTTATACATGGTGAATTGATTTTTCTCTTGCTGCTGTAGCAAATCACCGCAAATAATGACCTCAAACAACACAAATTTGTTATCTTATGGTTCTGTAGGTCAGAAATCAGACAGGGTGTCACCACACTAATAGTGTTGGTAGGGCTGCATTCATTTCTGGAGGCTCTATGAAGAATCTGTTTCCTTGCTTATTGAGTTTGTTGGCATAATTTAATAACTTGAGTCTGTAGGGCAGACTGAGGTGTGAGTTTCCACTGGCTGTCACTCAGAGCTTTTCCCACTTCTAGAGGCTTCCAACATTCTTTGGCTTATGGCCTCTTCCTCTGTCTTTAGAGTCAGCAATAATGGATTGAGACACTCACTTTGAATCTCTCCTGCCTCTTCGTCCATATCATATCTCTGATTGACTCTTGCCAGCCTCTTCTACTTTTAAGACCTGTATCATTGGATTTTCTTGAATAATCCAGGAACATGTCCCTATTTTAAGATCCGTTACCTTAATTTTGTCTGTAAAGTCCCTTTTGCTATGTATTATAACATATTCACATGTTCCAGGAATTAGTGATCCTTGGAGGGCCATTATTTTGCTGCCACAAGTGGTTTATTTATTTTAGTTTTGTTTTAAAATGTTTCAGTAATCTGTTCACAAAATTGCCTGTCAAAACCAAGAAGACAGTGAAGACAGAAGGATAGGATGGGGCGCCTGAGTGGCTCAGTGGGTTAAAGCCTCTGCTTTCGGCTCAGGTTGTGATCCCGGGGTCCTGGGATCGAGCCCCGCATCAGGCTCTCTGCTCAGCGGGGAGCCTGCTTCCTCCTCTCTCTCTGCCTGCTTCTCTGCCTACTTGTGATCTCTCTCTGTCAAATAAATAAAATCTTTAAAAAAAAAAAAAAAAGAAGGATAGGATAGAAGTTATCTGATGTTTTAATAGGTGTTACCAACTGACTGTTGGAAGGAGTTAGGCATACAAGCAGTAAACTAATAATATCTGTATTAGATGGAAAATTTAATTATCTGCTTGATCATTTTACTCTTTATGTCCAAAACCCATTTCTTTTTCTACCTCTCTTGTTTGCACTGTTTGTTCCTATTTGGAATGTTGTCTGGCTTTCTGTCTTTCAATTCAATTCCTACTTCAGTATTCAAAGCTGAACTTGGGTTCTGCATCTTTCTGGAACTCTCCATGACTACATTAAATTACAGTGACTTTTTGCATCTCTAAACACTAATTGTTGGAAATATTTGACATTCGGTACATTACTACTTAACTTTTAATATATTTATATGTTAGCCTCTCCAGTTAGATTTCTACTTTCTCAAAGACAAGGATATTACCTCACATTTTTTTTGTGCTTCCACAATACCTAACATAGTGGTTCTAAACTATGGCCTTCTGACTCCTAAGGACTTTGGAGTCATCTTAAGATACCTAATTCCTGCAAAGGAAACCATCAATAAAACAAAAAACAGCCTGCTGAATAGGATAAGATATTTGCAAATGATATAACTGATAAGGGATTGATATCCAAAATATATGAAGAATTCATGCAACTCAACACCAGAAAGACAATTTGATTAAAAAGTGGACAGAGGAACTAAACAGACATTTTTCCAAAGAAAACCTATAGATGACCAACAAGCACATGAAAAGATACTCAACATCACTAATCATAATGCAAATCAAAATCACAGTGAGCTATCATCACACCACTCAGAATGACTAATATCATAAAGACAAGAAATAGCAGATGTTGGTAAGGATGTGGAGGAAAAGAAGCCCTCGTACAGTATGCATGGGAATGTAAGTTGGTGCAACCATTGTGGAAAACAGTATGGAGGTTCCTCAGAAAATTATAAGCAAATATCATATAATCCAGTGATTCTACTACTAGATACTTACCCAAAGAAAATGAAAACAGTAATTCAAGAAGATATATACACCCTTATGTTTATTGCAGTATTATTTACAATAGCCAAGATATGGAACCAACTCAAGGTCAACTGAATGGATAAAGAAGATGTGGTGTATATAGATACAATCAGCTATTACTCAGCCATAAAAGCAACTGGAAGTTACCATTTTTGAAACACTGATAGACCTAGAAGGAATTATTATGCTAAGTAAATTAAGTCAGAAAGAGAAAGACAAAAATTATATGATTTCATTTATATGGGAATCTAAAAACAAACAAACAAACAAACAAACAGACTCTTAAATATAGAGAACAAACTGGCTGTTGCCAGAGGAGTGGTAGATGATGGTGGGGGAGGGGTGGGCAAACTAGGTGTAGGGGATTAAGAGATACAAACTTCCAGTTATAAAATAAGTCATGCAGGTGAAAGGTACAGCATAGGGAATATAGTCAATAGTCTTCTTAAAAAAAAAAAAAGATTTCATTTTTTTCATTTCTAAAACATGCATTCTCAGTGCTTGCTAGAAAATATAATGCTAATGTGAGGTCCACATATACCAGATATTTGGGAATTTCTGAACAAGTTCTGAGTTTTTTGAACATAGTAGACATTTAGTTAGCATTTTATGGATAAAATTGGAATAGTAAAGAAGATATTGGTATAGAGATTTTTAAAAGTTTAGGATCTAAACTATTTTGAAATTACTATCTTATTACCATATATTATTTATGTGAACATTTTTAGCAAACTGCTTAAATTTGCTCCCAAGGGAAGGGATTGGTAATATATTTTTTATATTCTGCCTCTTCCCCCTTGAACATTGCCATGTGTGTAGCAGTTACTCAGTGAATATTTGTTCATTGATTGGTTTCTTTGGAACTGTAGTCTCTAAATAATAATAAAATAGAGGTTTGGGGTGCACTGGATAGCATGTGTGGTCATAGAAAGTTACACAAATACTTAAGCTTACATTTTTAGTGTCGTTGACAGCATAAAATAGTTTTTGATCGGCATATTCTCTAAGTTCTTCTGAGCATTTTTTCTTGTAATATTTGTTAAGACTTTAGAGTGTACGACCTAATTTTAATTTAACAAGGGCTATAATTATATGTTAACTGTTTTTCAGGTGAATGCAGAACATTGACCCAAGAATCATGTGACATATCTCCAGTATTAACTCAGGCTATGGAAGCCCTGCAGGATAGACCTGTCTTATATAAGTTGGTGACTTTTTCCTAATTAAAAAAAAAATAAATCTGTTTTTTCTTTGATAAGTTATGCTAGCTTTCAGTATTAAATTTATATACATTAGTTTGAGTAATATAATTTACAGTGATATTTTCATATGTGTATCATTGGAGCATCAGCTTATTTGCTCATTGTGTATTATAGAATGCCATATGGAGGGGAAAAGCAGGATGTCCCTATATCTAGACTACCCTTTATTTATGTAGAGGTTAAGGGGCTTTTTCTCAGTCTGTCAGCTCATTACTACCTTAGAATTGCATGAAACTAAAACTCCTTTATCAATCCTTCCCTAGAGAGAAGGAGGTCAGATAGGGGACTGAGAGATATAATTTCCCAGAAATGAAAAAAAGAAAATTTAAAATCAGGATTCCATTAATAAGATTCAAGAAAAGAAGGAGTTCAGGTGTTTGATTCAGTAATTTATGCCGGCCAAGAGATGTATGATGGTGATTTGTATAAGAACTACATGCATTATTAATTGTTCACATATTTTTATTCTATATTTTAATTTTATTCTTTATATAAAATAGAAGTAAATTTTTATTTTTAATTTCTGCAGTAGTATGGAAATAGGGAGATCAATTGGGGAGTTACAATACTGGAAACAGAAAACTAGGGGACTCCACATAGGCATTCAGTTCAGTCTTGCTCCGAGTCATGTCTTTCAGAGGCTTGTAATAGTTTTAGAGTATCTCCCCATTATTCTTTCTGATTGGAACATTGCTTAGCCTATAAGTTTTCAGAACACAAATGCTGGGACAGCTGTGTAAAATAATAACATTCCATGAGTACTTACTGAGTACTTACTCTATGTTAAGCACAGTTCTGTGTGCTAGAGACATAACATCAATTAAACTCTGCCCTCAACTTGCACATCCATTTTAATGACTACAGTGATTGCTATTTTAGAGTCCCTGTATCTGGTGCTGTGTGGCTCAAGTGTTCTGTGCTAGGGGAAAGGAATGAACATTAGGGAAGGTTTCCTCTGGGAAATAGGTTTCACGTGAGTTCTCAAGGTTGAATAGGCATTTGTCAGGAAGAGAAGGGAATTGAGAACATCCCAAGTTGAGGGAATAGCAGGTGCAGAGATGTGGATTGTGAAACAACATGTATTTCCGTGAAATTGATTATAAAAGCTTACATTGGCTGCTGTATTGGCAGCAAGAGCTGCATCGTGATAGCTCTGAACGTGGTGCATGGATATGTGATAAACCTTGTTCACCATGGCTCACCAGCTCAGCAGATTTTATCTACCTTGGAATTTCTTTCCCAGCCTTTTTACTTTCAGGTATTGGTGTTTAATTATGAGAGTCTTTTAGTGCTGAAAATATTTGGTTTTGAAATTTGGTTTTGATTTTAGTCAAGTGTTACATTGTCCACAGATTCATATTTGTTCACAGGGTTAGTCTTTGTTTAAAAAAATGCCTTTGTGTTTTGGTCAACTGACTCCTACCATATAAATATATTTTTACTAAATTTTGATTCTCAATAAACACTTGGAAAGGAGCAATATTGCATAATAGTTTAGAAGGTGAGCTCTGAATTAGATTTTTTGGCAAGCCCCTCTACTTTCATAAACCCCAGTTTCCTTAAATGAGGATAAAAATAGTGCCTATCTTACAGGATCTTTGTGAATATTAAATTGTTCACATCAGGTGTTTAGCATAATGCTTTGCTCACCACTAAATATTAGCTATTATTTTTATTTTGGAAGGAGATAAACTGGAAAGTTGTCAACCACAGAGGGATATTTAAAGTCTGTTACGACCGCCAGGAAAAGCTTGAAAGACATGGAATAGAACTATAATGGGCAAAAAAGATTTATTATTGAAGGGATACATGCCAGGGAATAGGGAAGGCAGCGGTGCAGTTGGGAAGATTGTAAGAGGCATTTGAAAGTTAACTTGCAAAGGAGGAGGATTTTTAAGACCAATTGATTCTCATAAGATGAATGTTAAAAAAGAAAATTGGCCTTTCATTAAGTAATCATTTATCTCCAAAGTAGTAGTTTCTTTAAATTTAGGAAAAATTTAACAATGTATCATGTTAACCACCAGATGGCACTATATGAACTTTATTTAAGTAATGTATAAAAGCTTCACTGACCTTAGTCTTTCTCAAAAGGGTAGGTATCCTGTGCAAGCAAAATGGTAATTATTGAAGTCCTTGAGAGGAGTTTCCACCCAGTTTTTATTAGGCAGTATGTAACTGTGAAGTGCTAATGAATTATTAATTTTTAATAAATCAAGTATAGAAACTTCTTCATAGGGGCACCTGGGTGGCTCAGATGGTTAAGTGGCTGCCTTCAGCTCAGGTCAGGTCATGATCTCTGGGTCCTGGGATCCCTGGGTCCTGGGATTGAGCCCACCTCAGGCTCCTAACTCATTAGGGATTCTGCTTCTTCCTCTCACTCTGCCTCTCCCCGCTGCCCATGTTCTCTCTCTCAAGTGAATAATTTTTTTAAAATTTTTTTAAATTTATTTATTTTTTTCAGCGTAACAGTGTTCATTGTTTTTGCACCACACCCAGTGCTCCATGCAATCCGTGCCCTCTTTAGTACCTACCACCTGGTTCCCCCAACCTTCCACCCCTGTCAAGTGAATAAATTTTTTAAAAAATTTTCAAAAGAAGAAAAAAAGAAATATCTTTTTTAAATAAATAAATTTATTATAAGTAGATTGATATCTTCCTTCCTTTGGTCCACCTTCAGAATATAAAGTATTAAAGAATGTAGTAATTTGCTGATTTCTTCATTCTTTATGTTTTCGTTACATTTCTTGGAGGCTTTTACACTATTCGTTAATTTGGTTTTGACCAATATTTTTCATATTTTAATTTGCTTTTTGACCAGATTTTTTCTTTTTTTGCTATAGACATTAAAAATGAGGAGTTTAATTTTTAGTTTTAGCTGGAGACATTTTAGAATATTTATATAATTGTAATACCTTCATAAAGCTCATTTTGAATTTTTGACCTTTGTTGGGAAATAATCTCTTTTTAGTCGAAGTATTCTTTCTCTGGGAAAAAGTGTTTCACATATATGGATGTCATTGAAGATTCATTATAGTGCTTGCTGGTTTTGCTTCGAATTATATCTATTGTTGCAGGGAGATTAACATTCATATTAACGTATATGTTTATTTCATATAATTATAAGATCAGAGTCCAGTGTTTGTCAGGCTTGATAATTCACCCCTACCCCCATTTAAAATGCCAGTGAATTCACCGGTTTCTAACACAGCTTGTGGTCATAGTAAATAGACCTAGAAACAGAATTTACATTGCTTCTGTTTATTGTGGGTTTTGAGAATGAGTTTTATGTATTTGAGAAGTTAAAAGTTGTGAATTTTATACTGTAAGTAATCATCTGATTAGAAATGATTGCATAGAGTTGGTGATCATTTAAAGGAATGCATCCTTTACACTAAACATACAAATTTAAGAGCACGAGGGGAAAAAAAAAAAGCAAAGCATTTTGGTTCTAATTTGTTTTAAAACATAGAAAGTGCTTACAAGGTCACTGCGTGCTTAGAGCTTGGCGGGATAGTGCATTTCATCTTGACATATGGCTAGTATGTCACTACACAGAATTTCAGAGCTGTTTCCTTTTAATTGAAGCCAAGCACAAAAAAACATGATCTGGTTTCTACTGAACAGCCCTTAAAAAGGTTCAGATTCCTACAAATTTGTAGATATTGACCACTTCACTATACTTTCCCTTTTATTTAAAAATATTCCCTCTTCCAACTTTCTTATGTTTAAAAAATGTGGATTTTATTTTTTATTTTTAAAGATTTTTTTAAAAAGTTTAATTATTTTATTTATTGAGAGAGAGAGTGTGCATGTGAGCAGGGAAAGGGGCAGAGGGAGCAAGAGAATCTCACGCAGACTCCCTGCTGAGCATGGAACCAACATAGGGCTTAGTCTCATGACTCAGATCATGACCTGCGCTGAAATCAAGAGTCGGTTACTTACCTGACTGAGCCACCCAGGCATCCCTGAAAAAAATGTGGATTTTTTTGTTCAATCAGTAGCATGTTAAAGAAAGCATTATAGCTTTTACAGTAGTGGAAGAAATTAATTCTTTTGGAAACCCAAATCCCAAATTTTGGTAATTTGGTTTATATGTAAGGTAATTCTTACATATAATTCTTATTATATATGTTTACATATATATGTAACATATGTTACATATGTAAGGTAATTCTTACAAATAATTCTTATTGTGAAGTGTGTTGTCAGAAACTCTAGAGATTTAAAAGTTCATGGGTCTGGAATCCACTGACATTGGATTGCGATAAAAATTTCTTTTTTTCCTGTGTACTTTTAAAATGGCAAGAACTTTGAATGGTGGTGGGTGTAAGGAATTGTGGTAATAGTGGGAAACCAAGGGTGATTCTAGTCAGAGAAATGTGCACTCTTGGCAATTCCAGGCCATCCTGTGATTTCACCCTGAATTGATCTCCTAGTTTAAAGTTCTCTTTCGTGTAAACTCCATCACTTTAGGAAGTCTTTTTTTTTTTTTTCTTTCAACCACAATTGATCACTTCTAAATATACATTAAAAAGTTTTTACTCTGTATGCCTCATTGGTCAGTAAATTTAAAGAACATGTGTCTAGTATTAGAGTCAAAATAAGCTTTTAGGTATGAATAATATGTTCAGGAAAGTTTTGATGGTGGTGAAAAAAAAAATGTTGTTCTTTGGATTGCAGAGTTCTAACTGTAAGCAGTTTTCTGAGAACTAGATATAATGGCCTTTGTGAACACTAGAACATCATGTTTTGGGCTCCAAGGTTACCAAAACCTAAAGAATCACGGATTTTCACCTTTCCTTGATTTTTACTTTTACCAGACCCACTGCTCTGTCCCTTATTGCCATTGCCCCTGTTATCAATCCCAAATTCCAATGTTCTTTCTGAGGAGTAGTAAAAATAGGGAACTTTAGACTGACTTTTCATTATGAGAAATTTATTTCATAAATATTTTTTGTTGTTTAAAAACAGAATTGCTTAAGAGAGTTGTGTAAAGAAGCTGTAAATGTCTTGCTTATCCCAGAAATTGCATGAATAATTGGATATACCCATTAAAAAGAAACACATCTGTTTTTCAAATAACTTGTTTCTTCTAGGTATACCTTAGATGAATTTGGAACAGCCAGAAGAAGCACTGTTGTTCGTGGATTTATTGATGCTCTTACAAGAGGGGGCCCAGGAGGCACACCAAGACCCATTGAAATGCACTCCCATGACCCTTTGAGGTATAGTAATCAGACAGTGTTGGAATATTTGATGTTTTTCCGAAGGAACTCTTCACTAACATTTAGGTTTTGCACTAGATATGTAGGAGATATGTTGGCTTGGCTCCATCAAGCTACTGCTTCTGAAAAAGAACACCTTGAAGCTCTCTTAAAGCATATAACTATACAAGGTGGGTCCTCTGTTGTTATTCCTAACGTCTAAGTATAGAAAATAACCCAGGGCTTCTCTGTTTCTATTTTTACTGCTGTCAGCTTCACAGAGATAAACTCTTCACACCTAGGTGTCACATTAAGCACCCTACTTAATTTTCCTCTCTGATTTCCCTTTTCTGCTAATAGGCTTCTCTCAGCATCACTTTCCTGTCACACAGCCGTTCACACTCGTGTACTGGTCCCTTGTAGCCTTCCCATAGCAGGCCTAGACTCCCCTGCCTCACTTTGAAGGCACTTCTGGAGCATGTAGCATCCACTGTCTCAGGTCTTCCATGCCCCACTTTAAAGGCGAGAGGTGGTATTACGGTATTATCTTCCTCTTAACTATGAGTAATCAGACTGAGTTTGAGGTTATTAAGCTATACTGCTTCTTTTCTACTACCCAACCATTTTATTCATTCTTATGTGACTGTTTTAAAGTTTTTGAATAACTACTCATGTAGTACTAATTGTACTAAAAGTTTTGGTCTTGCTTTAAGGAAGACAAAAATGGATGATTTTTGAGTCACTTTGTCTGTTACTTATAGAATTTCAGATCTTCTTAGTATTGTGACTACAATACTGAGGGGTAAATGGAAAATGAAGATACTCTATTTTTGATAGGAATTAAAGGGAAATATTGTGACTGGTATCGCTTGACTGTGTTGCATTGCCCAGCCCCATGTCCTTCAGGTTCACAACGTGATCTCCAGGAGAGGCTAGTGTATAGATGGGGAAGATCCTTACTCACCCTTCCTCATTTTTTTCACTCTTTGATACACAAATTAGATTCAGCGGGTATGTTTGATTGGCACAAGGTCTGAACTTTTTCTGTTAACCTAATTAACCTAGTTTAAAAGAATGAATTTCTTAAAAGATGTTCTAGTGAAGTACAGATGAGAGGCAGTGTGGAGAGGTCGGAAGATTATAGATCAGAGGTGGATAAAATGGGTTATTCTTTGGGAATGGCTTCATTCTTCCAAGCCTCAGCTTCTCTATGTGTAAAAAAGAAGGCGGTTGCAGGCAGTAAATGCCAAGTAGACAGGAGCTTGGTAAATAGTATTTAGTTAATGCCAGTTTTTCTGTTAGATTACAATGTGTGCTTTCCATCTTTATAAGCTCAGCTTCTGTGTTCAGCACTCCTGCCCAGATTAAGACGTTTGTAGAACAAATACTAACACATCTTCGCATCACTTCCTTCAGTTAATATGTTTCCTAGTCATTTTTTCCTGTGACTCATACAATTACTCTTTTTCACAAAGAAGTAATGTTCATTTTATTAGTCAGCAGCGCAATAAATTAACAAGGCTCTAGACCCAGATATTAACGTAATAATGTCCTAACAGATACTGAACTTAATAAAATAATGTTGTTATTTTAAATGTTTGTAATTAGTGCCATTAATCATATGCATTATTGTTTCTTAGTTTTTTGAACGTATGTGTAATATGGAAAAAAAATTTTCAGTTATGTTGTAATTAATTGTAGGTGTTGAAGAAAATATCCAGGAGGTTGTTGGGCACATTACTGAGGGTGTGTGTAGGCCTCTAAAGGTAAATATTTTGTTTTTTATATATGTTATATGGCATCTGGCTAAATATTTCTATGAGTTTAAAAAAAAAAAAACCTTTTAACAGCTTGAAGTCAAGCTATAGTTTTCTCAAGTTAATACATTAGTGTAAGATAATAAAATACATTTTAAAATAATCATTGTCAATTTTCTTTCTAAGGAAGAAAATTTGAAATATTCTTAGTTTGCATATATTCACTTATTTTTCTTACCATATTATGTTTTCCATGGTAATTTATGTTAATAAATTGAGAAAAAAGTCTCTTGAAATAACTAATCTATGAACTCTCTCTCTTTTTTTTAAGATTTTATTTATTTTTTTGACACAGAGAGAGAGGTCACAAGTAGGCACAGAGGCAGGCAGAGAGAGAGGGGGAAGAAGGCTCCCTGCCAAGCAGAGAGCCCGATGTGGGGCTCGATCCCAGGACCCTGAGATCATGACCTGAGCCGAAGTCAGAGGCTTAACCCAGTGAACCACCCAGGCACCCCAAATATATGAACTTTTAACAGTTCTTTTCTTTTTTTTTTTAACAGAAATTTTCTACGAAATTGTTCCATTTGCTATGTTTCAAGTATTGTACATTTTTTGTCTATTATAGCAATAAATTATGATAAATATAAGGATAAAATAACATATATAGGTTTTCTTATCAATACTATTTGTAGTACAAGGAACAGAATTTGAAGTCAAACTTGGGTTAGAATTTCCACTTTGCCACTTAATTGTGTTCACTTATTCGAGTTGCCTCTTCTGTTGAACCTGTATATAAAAACCTACCATGTGGCACCTGGCTGGTTCAGTCTGTTAAGCATCTGCCTTTGGCTCAGGTCATGATCTCAGGGTCCTGGAATCCAGCCTCTTGTTGCATTGGGCTCCCTGATTAGCAGGGAGCCTACTTCTCCCTCTCCTTCTGCCCCTCACTGCCCTGCTCCTGCTCTCTTTTTTTCTTTCTCAAATAAAAAAAAAAAAAAGAGAGAGAGAGAGAGAGAGAAAGCTACCATTAAGGGTGGTTGTGAAGATGAAATGAGAAAACTGTGCAGATGAAGTACATAGTTCCTGACATCTACTAGGCCTGCAGCAGATGCTATTTTTCTCTATTAGTATATATGGAATACTTTGTAGTTGTTGGTTTACTTTCCTTGTTGATTTACTTCAGTTTAGTATGCAGAAATTGAAATCCAGAAGGTTTATCATTTATTTTTACCAATAACTAATTTTAAAACTGATTTTTTTGTTTGTTTCTAAGATTTTCTTTGGTATCTTATTGTTTATTGTAGGCAAGAAAATATCAGACTGCACACCTTTGTAATAATTGATTTACAGATTTAATTGTTACTGTAATTTGATCATTTTAGGATTCAGTTGCATATTCAGTAAATAAATAGCAAAATATTTGAAATTATTTTACTTAGTTCTCTCAAATGAAATATTTGCCATAGTTTGATTTTCAGACATTTATACTTACGTAAATGTCGCTTGTTTTGTATACTAGCAGTTATTGAAAAGATTAAAAAAAGAAAGGAGAAAATAAAAATATTTCTCTTTCTACACTTTGCATATTTTTTTCCTAACTACATAGAGTTAGAGGGAACTTGGAGTCATAACAATGAATAAATTGCATTGGTGAATAAATTAGATTTTATCTCCCTTATTTCCCTCTACCCCCTTCCTTAGTTAGGATATTATGTTCCTTTTATTGCTGATAACTTTTTTTGTTGTTGTTAAAGTGATTGTACACAATATAATTCTAGAATCTGAGGGTTGGAATGGACTTTAGTGTTTCTTGTTCTGGTCTGAGTAAGAAATGTTATTATGTTATTAAAAATATTAAATTAATAACCTTGCTTATATAAAGAAATTTATGCCTTTGTTTTAAAATGTACTTCATTTCATCTTCCTAAAAGTTTATGTCCCAAAAGATGTTTATAACAATTGTAGGTCATTATTGTGAATGCCTGTGAAATTTTAATATCAGATATCAAAAGGTGAAGAAAAAACTAGTAAGCAAGCAAAAATATTTCTACTGTAAAATTAAAAAAAAAATCCTTTTAGTATCTGAAGTGACAGAAACCTTAGATCTTTTCATATGATAGTAAATTAAATGCCTACTCCAGAGAATATGTAACAGATATTTATAGAAGTTATGTGTCAAAATAGCTTGATATATTATATGATCCAACAATTCTTCTCTTCCTTTATATACTTATGACAATTTACATTATTTTCAGAATTTTCTTCCTATATAACCTCATTTGGGTATCCAATACTCAGTTGATATACTGTAGTTGTCAGCTGAGAAAACAAACGAAAACTTACTTTAACATTTTCGTTTGCAATTACAATCTGAAATTTAGTGACATTTTATATTCTAGTAATATAAAAATTTTTACATTCCATTAATTACATTCCATTAATAGAAATTTTTTTTGTCCTGATAAGCCATTGAACTTTTCATAATGGCATATATGCTATTGGATCTTTTGGTTAAGTATCTCTCATTTGGTCTTGTTTCTTTGTAAGAGTGAATCCTTTTTAAAAAAGGGGAGATAGTGATTTTTAGAAGCCTAGGAAAAGGTTGTAATGATAATGAGGGATACACTTGCAAAACTGTGGATTTGGTTTACTCTACCCTGTATTTATCCTTTACTGTGTGAGTTACTAAAGCAGAACTTCCTAGGTAGTAATCTATATATTTGTAAATGTATGCATAAGTTATTACTTCCAGTTTTAAAAATTTGTGTTTAAGCTTAAAATTGCATATGCTTTGGAGAAGGTGCTGTGGAGCATCAGTGTGAAGCCTGTTACTTTACAGGTATCTTCATTTCAGAGTTGTAGCTGGACTTAACCAGAATCAATGTGTTAAATCTTTGTATTTCAAGTCCATAGGTGGTAAAATGATATTTCTTTTATGTGAATGTTCTGGATTGCAGATAGATTACCAGCTAACATTTGAATTTTATCTCTTTTAATAAAAACTCAGTGTACTGTAGCTCTGAGCCTCATAAATTATGATGGGTTCTCTGCTGTTATAATTGTATTAGAGAAGAGCTGTCTCCAATTAATATCTTTTATATTTTGTCCTAATAAATACATTAAAATTCAGAAGGGATCACTTTTATTATTTAATATATAATTTAAATCACTATTGATCCAGGCCTTGGACCTAGAAAGAAATTGTAATATGTAAAATCATGGCTTTTCATGATTAATAACATATGTCAGTTAGCTCACTAGTACTTTATGCCAAAAGATGTATGAATTTCATAAACATATTCATGTAAGGATTATTTAATTTCTGTAGTCTAAGAGGGTTTTATATGCTCATATACATACATTTATAAAATCTGTCTTAGCAAATCACATATGTTGGCATTATGACATATTCCAAAATCTAAGTATAGAGAAACTTCAGTTTTAAAAAGGGTGTATTAAGCATCTGTTGTGTATGTACTATTCTACCAGATGCTGTAGAGATGTAAAAGAAGCAGAAAACACAATGTCTCTGTTTAGAATCTCATTAGGAAACAAGATGACACAATGTAAGCAGCAGCTCAGAACAGATATAATACGTAAATAAGCGCATTATCAGTGTGATTTAGATGGTATCCATTAATTAGGGAAAAGTAAGGGCAAGATCAGTAAGGAATGGAATTTAATTAAGATTCCTAGTAGTTAATCTTAAGAGAGATCAAGTTAACTTGGAAGTAGATCTCATTATTGCCCTGGTAACCATAATTAAACATATATGTTGGTGCTCATTTAAGCTTTGTCTGTTATTGTCTAATAAAAAAGGAAATTTGGTGTAATAGTTTGAAGATAAGAATTCTTTCATTATTTTTTTCTTCCTGTGTATTTGGTGGTAGAGCAGCATTTGCAGTGATAACCTGTTTTTCAGGGATGTAACAGCTGCTTTGCAAATAGTGCTGAGCTAAATTCCATTATAAATTGGTGAAGAACCTTAAAGTGACCTCATCATTGTATTATTTCTGGTAGCAACTGCCTTAAGCCAAATTCTGTAGGTAGTGGATCTAGGTTTTGTCGTTTATTGTTTGTTTGTTTGTTTGTTTGGGTTGTTTTTTTTTGTTTGTTTGTTTTTTTGTTTTTTTTTTTTTTGCTTTGTAGAGTATATCTGTGTTAAAATGTTTGTTATTTTACTATCCCCTATAATTTAATATTCAGAAATTACTTAGAGGGAATTTTGTGATTTCTACAATAATTAAATTTTATCTTTTTAAATGCTGTTTATACCACCTCTGATTATTGAAGGAAAGTTATGCCTTTAAGAAATTTTTATTTTTTTTACATGTTTTAATAGGTTCGAATTGAGCAAGTGATAGTTGCTGAACCTGGGGCAGTTTTATTATATAAAATTTCTAACCTCCTCAAATTTTACCATCATACAATCAGGTAAGGGAAATGGTTAAATGTGCTTTATTGAATCCTATGTGATACATCATTTCAGTTAAAGCATAGTATAAGGGTTTTTGTTTTCTGGTTTTTTGTTTTGTTTTGTTTTCACCATTTGTACAACAACTAAATATAACTAGAAGAACCTCCATACCCTATGAATCATTTTATATATATATATTATTTGTGGTATATTTTGAGGTCTGTTATTTCCTTTTCCTCTCTAAACATAAATGTACACACCCTCACACACATGGACATGCACACATATAGCTTATAACCGTGTAAGTTTATAGGGTAAGTATATTTTTAAACCTCTTGCTTTAGTAAAAGACATACATGGCACCTAATGTAACTATATGTTATATTCAAAATAGGGCACAATAAGTGACGTGTCCTATCCCCAATGTACATAATGTAAATTCTTTATCATTTAGCTTTAAATAAAAGCTACTTTCTTTAAATAAAGCTACTTTCTTTCTATCTTCTTTAAATAAAAGCTACTTTATTTTATTAGGAACCATTTGTTTTCTCTATAATACAATCTTTGACTCTAAAGGGTGGTGGTATACACTTGAGCTTTATTATGTCACTGTAATACCTTATTCCATGCATAGTTGTGTTAAAACACTGTCCTTTCAAGCTATGTGTTGGGTAGTTTCCATATTAGTCCATTAAAAATGATTTAACAGTTACTTTTCTAGTATACTAGAATCAAGAACAGAAATCCAATTGTTAAAATCCAAGAGGGGTTATCCTAACTGATATATCCAGGAGAGGTACAGGGATCACTAGTTCAAGAAGCACCAAAAGACTATGGCAGTGATGTTACCTACCTTCTAATAGCTGAGGTTAGCCACCCAAAACTTCACAGCTAAGAGATGAGTTTCACATTTTTAAGCAAAAGCAACAAACCACAGGTTATAAAACGAATCAGAGATAGGATTTGGGTAGTCTTCCAACATTTGAGATACAAATTTATTGCCACCACTTTCTATGACTCAAAAGCAATAAATTAGTTTCAGTTGTGATGTTAGAGGCTTCCTAAAATAAGAGAATGGTCCATACTGAGGAAACAAAAGAGCAGCTAAAAGTAGTGAGCACTGTAACTAATGCTGTATTAGGAAAAAAATTATTTTTACATTATGTAGTAATACCCATGATGGTACTGCATGAAATTTATTATTTGAAGTTAATGATAACTCAGTTTCTAAGGCAAATAATGCTAAGAAAAAAATCATTTGGATTCTGAAGATAATAGGTTGCTTAGCCTCTGAGAATTATAATTTTTCTGTCTTTGAAGATGATGATTTTGAGGATGACATTTGGATCTTTTGATACATTTTTTTTCTAAGTACTTTTTTTTACTTGTTTACATATTTCTTCCTTTAGTTAATTAAAAAACAGATTATAAATGTCACTCTTCTAGATGCTAAAGAAATAGCAGTGAACAGAATAGCTTAAACATATACTCTAATGGGGGAAGAAGTATAGAATAATTTAACATGATAAGGGTATTGAAGAGAAATAAAGCAGGAGAAAGTAAATAAAGCATAGAGAGTGACCACATATGTTGGGCAGGTGTATGCGCATGTAGCTGTTTCAAAGGCCTTTTGGTGGAGGTGATGTTTGAGTATAGATCTAAAGAGCGTGAAGAGTTGGGCATGTAAAGATCTTATAGAAAAGTGTCCTTTACAGGGTATGGTCTGGCCCTGAGGCCAGAAAAAGCTTCCATTTTAGAGGACCAGAAGGAAGGCCAGTGGTTGGAGTAGAGTGAATGGAAGGAGTAGGGATGGATGAAATCAGAAAGGTAGGCAGAGGCCAGTTCATGTAGGACTTTATAGGCTATGGTGAGGATTTAGGTTTTATACTGAGTAGTCAAAGAAGATGTGTGTGGGGGGGATGAGTGTTTCAGTGACTTGAGCTGATTGGTGATATAAGGTGACTCTGGGCATGTATGGATAATGTAGTATAGAGGAGTAAAGGGGAAAAAGGATGGTATTTAGGAAGCTGTGTTCTGAGCAGAGACAGTTGAATCAGAGGAGGGTGATAGTCTTGGAGGGGGTGAAAAGTAGTTGTCTCCAGAGATAAAAGATTATAATGGACTAGAAAGGGTAAGATGTGAGGAGTCAGGGATGAATTCTTGGCTTTTGATTTGAAGTTAGATGAGTGGTATTGTCATTTGCTGAGAGGGAGGGAGGGTTCTAGAGAGTACAGTTTGATGGGAGTGGATGGGTAATGAAGAGTCCAGCCCACTTTTGACTGTGTTGGGTATAGCATCCCTATGAACATTCAGTGGGAGATGTTGAGTGAGCAGATATTAGGGAAATCAGGACTGAACCTATAAATCTCGTAGTTTGCAGTACATAGATGGTATTTGAAGCATTTAGACTAGGTAAGATCACTTAACGTGAGTGTAGATAAAGAAGAGGCCTAGGACTGAGTCTTGGGAAACTCTAATATTTAGAGGTTAGAAGAAAAGAAACCCACAAAGAAAATTGAAAAGGAATAGCCAATGATGTTGAGGAAAAGTGGGTGACACAATTTTCAAAAATGTTTTCCATCCTATACACTAAAACTCCAAATGGATGGATTCTATCAGAAGGCCATAGTAAACCAAGAAAAGGAATATGTAGAATCCATAAAAACAAGGAATCCAGCATACTTTGATTACATTTCCTTTCCTGTAAAACTTTTTCTCTCTATAGTTAATAATCGCTTTGTTTTTGTACTTGTTTACTTTCCTGTGTCTTTATCACTATTTCAGAACCAAACTTGTAAGCAGACTACATTTTCTCACCATAGAGTCAAGCACATCAACCAGTCCTTCCCAACTTCTCTCTCTTCTCCCCTTCTCACATTCATCTTGGAGACCCCTTTCTCTTCCTTCAGTCTGAATTGGTTGCTCTTTAAGCCTAGTACAAGACTGACACAGGGTTTTGTCTTTTTTATCAGCCTGTTCACTCCTTATGTTGAAATCCCTGATGCCTTGGACAGTTCTGAATAGTATTTACGTGCTTGTAATAATGTAAAGATTGAGTATTTATTCACCAGAACCCGATTACATAACCATTAGGGAGCCTGGGAAAGATGAAGCTTGGGTATGTTGTCGTGGGGGATGAGAATTATGTAAGAGAATTTAACTCTCATCATCTGTAGCGGGGCTTTTCTATATAATACCTAAAATTGAAAGATGTAATGGGAGGATAAGCACATTGGGTAGAAATATGGAGTGAAATACAAAAAGGATCTACAAGTATCTAGCCCAGTGACTGATACCTAGTGAGTACTTAGTAAACACTAGTAAATTCTAGATCTGACTAATTGCCAAATATGACTGATAACTCAATTTTTTAAAAAAATGAATGTACACATAGAAGATATGTGTATCTTAATTTTCATTAAAATACCAGATACACATAGAAGATATGTGTATCTTAATTTTCATTAAAATGCCAGATTCTGCAGTGCCTGGGTGGCTCAGTCAGTTAAGTGTCCAACTCTTGGTTTCAGCTCAGGTCATGATATTAGGGTTGTAAGATCGAGTCCTGGTTGGGCTACATGCTCAGGGGAGAGTGTGCTTGAGATTTTCTTTCTTCCTCTGCCCATCTTTCTGCTTTCACTCTCACTCCTCTCCTCTCAAAATAAATAAAATCTTTAAAAAATACAAAAAATAAAAATAAATAAAAGATCAGTTTCTGTATGTATCCATTTATTGTTTTCCCCCGTTGCTTGGGATGGTATACTTTTATTCAGAGGCATACTTACTTTTATTTTATGTGTAGGCGTGTATGAGAATTTCTTTCAATTTAGTTTGGTGTTTTGCTTATAATACTTTTAACCAAAATGCTTTTTTTTTTAAGAGGAAGGAATTATGGCTGCCTCTTTAGGAATTTGTTTTACTTTGCTATTTGCTTTCTATGTATATATTTTAACTATTAATTTGCTTTGTCTGCATTAAATATATAAGAATTCATTCCGGTTTGTTTCAGTTTCAGAATGTATTGAAATATGTAGATTTAGTATTTGCTTTTATAATATATGTAGCATATCAGTTTTCTCTAAATTTGCTGATTTTCTTTTTGCTTAGTATCATCTGGTATTTGTCAGTGCCATTATATTTATTTTGAGACATCTTTCACATTAACAAAAACTGTATCCCCTAACATCACATTTTTAAGTGACTGTCAGAACATGAATTTGGAGAATAAAATTGGGAATTGTTTTATATACATGCTTGTCTTACATTTTGGCAAAAATGAGAAACTCTTTGGATAGGTCTAAGAAATTTCATAGAAAATTAAGGCGTACAGAATGTGCTAATAATTAAATATTTTAAAATACTGCCAGATTTTTCATAATTAGTCTAAATACACTGCTATTTAGGCAGCTGTATAAAAATTGAGAAACTATAAATTGGATATGGTGTAAGTTTTAATTGAAAGAATAACTCTGTTAATAAAATTTAAATATTTTATGAATAGAGCTACTGATAGAATGGCTTCCTTCAAATTAAAATTAAGTCTTGGATAATCAAGAGATGAATTTACTGTCATAGAGAGAGAAGGATAGAGAGTTGGATTTGTGTATTGAGTGTCTGTTTTTCTAAAAGAGATTGTGCAACATTGAAACCATTTGTTCATCACCTAACTCAAAAAAAACACAAAACTTTATGAAGCTAGAGTAGTTGTTGTTAATTCACAGTTTATATTCTATATACACACTTTTACTTATATCTAGATTTTTTATTTATTTAATTTTTTTGTTTTGTGTTTTGTTTTTAGAGCAAGAGAGCATGGGTGGGGGGTGCAGAAGGGGCAGAGAGGGAGAGAGAATCTCAAGCAGGCTCCATGCCCAGCACAGAGCCTGACGTGGGGCTCATTCTCACAATCCTGAGATCAGGACCTGAGCTGAAATCAGGACTCGGTTGCTTAACTGACTGAACTACTCAATTGCCCCTAAATCTAGATCTTTTAAAGGAATTGTATTCAGTTAAAGAATTGTTTTAGCTGCTGTTTTGCAACCTGAAATATTCTTTGCTTTTAGTGGCATTGTTGGAAATAGTGCAACTACATTATTGACTACCATTGAAGAAATGCATTTGCTAAGCAAAAAAATATTCTTCAATAGCTTGAGTCTTCATGCAAGTAAATTAATGGACAAGGTATGTTTGAAAAATTTGATTCTTATACTATGTGAGGTGAATCTTTCACATTTAAAAAAATGTTTTTACAGTTTTTACTTTGGTGACAATTTTTTCCCATTCCATACAATGTTCTCTTGAGTTCTTCTTTTGAATGACAAAATTTATTTTGAGATGGCTTTACTGGGTCTAGGTCACTAGATGAGGTCACTAGAAGTCATGTTTAATAAAAGTAGAGTTCACAGGACACACAGTCTTGGGAAACCCTAACATTTAAGAGAAGAAAAGAAGCCCACCCATGGTAAAATGCTGAGGGAGGTTGACGGAGGCAAGAGAAAAGGGAAAGAGTTTACCAGAAGAGCCAAAAGAATAGAATTTTAAGAAGGAGGGCATTGTTAATGACAGATACTGTACAAAGAGTTCTAGTAGAACAAGGATAGCAGATTTGTTATCCTGAACAACATATAGATGATCCATGACTTAACGAGAACGATTTTAGCTGTTTGGTGAAGACAGGAGCCAAAGTGCAGTATGTGGGAAAGTACATGCATGTGCATGTTACACAAAACTTTACCAGTCGGAAAACATTTGTACTAAAGACTGAAAATATAATATAGTAGGCATTCATATTATGAAATTTGAAAGAGAACAAAGCACAATGGTAAAAGGAAAGATGAACTTAAATTTCTGTGATCCATTAGAAGACAGGAAAAAAATTGACTTTTTGAGAGATCAACAAATTGACAACCTTTTAGCAATTTTTTAACTGAAGAAAAAATAAAAAATTAGAATATCAGAAATAATCAGAGATTAGAATTAACATTTATTAGGAAATACTATATTAAAATACAGCAGTTTTATCCTAAAATAATCAAAATCTGAATTGAAAGACTGATTTCAAGACAATATATATTGACAAAAAGAATGAAAAAGAAGTGGAAAAGTTGAATACACCTTGCAAGGGAAGAAAAACTATTAAAAAACATACTGCTAGGCCTAGTTCAGGTTATACAAATAGCTTTATTCACATCTACAAACAGATAGTTCTCCAGAATGTAGGAGAATGTAGAATACTTCCCAGTTCATTTTAGGTGTTTTAATGCTGATGTAAAAGTCTTTTAAATACAGTTCAGAAGTGAAAAATCACAAATCAGTCACTTGACGTTAAAAAAATACATATATAGTTAAAATACCTGTCAAGTTGAATTCAGCATTTTATTAAAACCAAGTATGGGTTATTCTCAGAAATGCAAGAATGTTTCAGTGTTAGAAATACATTAAATGTTTCAGTGTTAAGTACAAAAGTGTTACATTAAATTGTTGGGGGGGGGAGGAATCTTAGTAAATAAGAAAGTAAAAATACTTCCTTAATCATATAAAGGTAAATAAAATTAAAGCCCACATCATAATTAATACAGACATACTACCAATATGTTCTCTTTAAGTCAAGAAAGAATGAGACAAGAATGTTTGCCAGTAACATTTTTAAATAATAGAAATACCAGATTAAAGAAATGAGAGCTATAAGTATTTCAAAGGAAACATTATTTATGGATGCTATGATTGTCTACTCTAGAAACCACAGAGAATTAATTGAGAAGTTGTAAAACAAGTAAATGGATTTAGAAAGTTATTTGGTGACAAGGTCAATGTATGAAAATAAATTTTCAGGGAAAGTGACAAAGTTGAAAACACCAGTAATCTATCTCCCCACCTAGACAAAAATTGCCCTGGCAGAATTTGGCTAATATCATTATTTTTGAACTCTGGTGTCTAATGGAAACTTGCAATGTTTAGGGGAAGGCTTGGTCAGTAAATTGTGATCAATTTTGGTCAATTTCGACTTAGCACAGTAACAATTACCTACCTTCCACCCTCTGGTGCCATGCAGCAGGCAGCTGTGTGCTTGTTCCTGGACCACCTTGCCACACAGCTTATTGAGCCAGGGCTGGCAAAAAAGAGACTTTCCTCCAAACCTCAAGGGGATCTGTGCCTTGATCACACAGGTGCAAAGAGGAGGGCCATTGTTTTTACACTTCCCCCATTGTTGCAAACACCTCCTGAGCCTAGAATGACTTCCTGGGAATTTCAATTTTTCCCACCCCCTTAGTTTTTCTTTCTTTCTTTTTTTTTTTTTTTTTTCTCCCCTTTTTGAGCTAGACATTAAAGAGTAGGCATTCAAAAGCAACTCCATACACAAGGATAATTAGAAAGTAACCACACATGTCCAGGGAATGGAGCAGCTCAGAAGAAAACTGAGAAGATTAAGGTTACATCTCAGGCTGATCCTTGGTACACTGATAAGAGTTTTATGAAACCAAAAACAATAACATAATGGGACACCCTGAGAAATGGGGAGAACCTGCTTTTCAGAGTTGGCAAATTTTTACTTCGAAATGTTCAGTTTTCAACAAAAAAATTACAAGGTATACAAAGAAAGAGGAAAGTATAGCCCATTCAGAGCCAAGAGACAAGCTGGAAAGCTGATAGTCTGCAGAACAAAGCCAGTGGCCCTGTTTGGCCAGGGAACTTGGGGTATAGGTTGGCTTGAGTTAAGACCACAAAAAAGTTTTACTAGCTTTAGAGCTGCTTTCCTTCTGCTCATGGCCAGGGAAATTAGTTTGTATCCCTGTTCATTGCAGAATGTAACCTTCAGCCTGCTCCACCAGGGAAGCTAAGCATGTGGGAAGCTGTGTAGCCCATCCACTAGCCATTTGTACAATGGCAGTTGAAGAAAGCAGAGCTCATGGCTTCTGCTAACTGTAGAGCAAGTCTTGTGGCCTCACCTAACCAGGGAGTTCAGTATGTACTCTTGCCTGATTTTGATACCCAAACAAAGAGCAGTAGAGGCCCTGGGTTTTGTCTTGCTGCCCTGACAGGTCAGGGTAACTAATCCATAGTCTTACCTACTGCTAGGCATAGTACCCAACCATGGCTGTCTAATAAACTTGATGAGGGAACCCAGACAACAATGGAGCTCCTCCTTCAGTCTCACTTGGGCTGAGAATCAAGCCAGCAATCATGTCCCCCTGTTCTCAGCCAGTGGCATACCCTCACATCCCTATCCTCAGAGCTCAAGCAGTTGCCTTGTCTAAAAGTAAACTCTAAAAGGAAGTCCCACCTGCTCAAGGATGGTCTTTATTAGCAGACATGCCCAGAAACCCCAAACCAAGCTGACTGGTGAAGAACTATCTCTGCCAAAGCAAATCTGCAAAGTTGGGAAAAGAAGCCTACTTACTCATACGCACATACATCAATGCAAGGAATCAACGATCACAAAAAAAAAAAAAAAAAAAAAAAAAAAAATCAGGTAAATATAACACCACCAAAGGAAATTAATAAAGCTTCAGTAACTGCACCTAAAGTAATGTAACTCTGCTGTCAGACAAAGAATTGAGCATAACCCATGTGAAGAAGTGTAGTGAATAAGAACACATAGACAACTAAATTAGGAAAACAATGCATGAACAAAATGAGAAGTTTAAAGAAATAGATTTCTTAAAAACAAATCCTAGAGTTGAAAAACACAATGACTGAATGGAAGAGTTCAATAAAGGAAGGATTAATGACCTGGAAAATAGAACACTTGACATTGTTCAGTCAGAGAAGAAGAAAGGAAAGAAAGAAAGGGAGAGAAAGAAAAGAAAAAAGACAACCTAAGGACTTATGGAACACAATGAAAAGAAACAATATTCATATCATAGGAGTTTCAGGAAGAAAAGAGAAAGGCATAGAAAGTATATTTAGAACAGTAATGGCTGAAAACTTCCCAAATCAGGGACTAGAAATAGATATCCAGATGCATGAGGCCTTAAGGAACCCAAATAGCCAGACCCCAAATAGGACTATACCAAGTCACATAATTGAAAAGTCAAAGACAGTGAATAGAAGTAGCAAGAGAAAAAGAAATGTAACATACAAGGGAACTTCTCTAAGATTATGAACAGAATTCTCAACAGAAAATTTGCAGGCCAGGAAAGAATAGGGTTACCAGTATTCAAAATATCAAAAGAAAATAACTGTCACAATAATTACTTTAAATGTAAACGGATGAAATTTTCCAGTCAAAAGACAGAGAATGGCTGCATGGGTAAAACAGGAAAAAGAACCAATGATAACAAGACTCACAAGAGAGCCACTTTAGCCTTAAAGACATAAATAGACTGAAAGTGAAGGGATGGAAGATTACTTTCTGAATAAGTGGTAATCAAAACAAAACAAAAAAGCTGGGGCACATATACTTATTTCAGACAAAGTAGATTTTAAACTAAAAACTGTAAAAAGAGACAAAAGTTACTATATAATGATAAAGAAGTCAACCCCTCAAGAAGAGATAACAATTGTAAATACGTATGTGCCCAACATTGGAGCACCAAAATTAAAGCAAATACTGACAGAGCTAAAAGAAAATGTAAATAGCAATACAGTAATAGTTGGGGACTTTAATACCCCATTGTCAACAATGGATACATCCGGCAAAGAATCCATAAGTAAACAGTAGATTTGAACACTATACCCAAAAGGACTTAATAAATAGATGCAGAACATTCTGTCTCAAAACAGTATACAAGTTCTTCTCAAGTACACAAGGAACAATTTCTAGGATAGAAATAAGGGTACAAAACAAATCTTAGCAAATTCAAGAAGACTGTAATCATACCAGCTATCTTCTCTGACCACAATGATATGAAACTGAAATCAATAACAAAAGAAAAACTTAGAAAATTCAACATGGAAATTAAATAACACACTCCTGATCAACCAAAGGATCAAAGAAGAAGTTAAAGGGGAAATTAAAAAGTTTGCAACAAATGAAAGTGGAAATACAATATACCAGAGCTTATGGGATTCATCAAAACCAGTTTTAAGAGGGAAGTTCATAGCAATGAACACCTACATTAAGAAACAAGAAAAATCTCAAACAGCCTAACTCTGTATCATAAGGAACTATAAAAAGAGCGGACTGAGCCCCAAATTAGTAGAAGGAAGGAAATTAGAGCAGAAATTAATGAAATACAGAATAGGAAACAATAGAAAAGATTAACCAAAATAAAAGTTGGTTCTTTGTAAAGATAAAATTGACAAACCATTTGCTGGACTGACCAAGTGAAAAAGAAGACCGAAATCTATAAAATTATAAATGAAAAAGGAAACATTATAACTGATATCACAGAAATACAAAGGATCAAAAGATACTACTATGTACAACTGTATACCAACAAACTGAACAGCCTAAAAGGAATGCAATGTATAAATTAGAAAGAAATAGAAAAATCTGAATAGACCAGTTACTAGTAAAGAAATTGAGTCAGTAATCAAAAATCTTTCAATAAAGAAAGGCCCAAGACTAGATGATTTCGCTGGTATATTTTACCAAACAGTTAAAGAATTCACACCAGTCCTTCTCAAACTCTTCTAAAAAACTGAAGAGGAGGAAATGCTTCCAAACTCCCTTTGTGGTACCAGCTGTACACTGATATGAAAGCCAGAACATAACACTAATAGAAATGAAAACTACAGGCCAATATTCCTCATGAATATAGATGAAATTAAAAGGATCATTCACCGTGATGAAGTAGCATTTATCTCTGGGAGGCAAGGATGGTTCGACATATCCAAATCTATCTAATACATCACAAATAGAATGAAAGAAGAGAAACACGATCATTTCAATAAATGGAGAAAGAACATTTGACAAAATTCAACATATTTGTGATTTAAAAAAAAACTTTGAATTAAGTATAGAAGTAATATATGTCAACAATAAAGTCCATAAATTATGAGCCCACCACTAACACCATACTCAACAGATGAAGCTTTTCTTCTAAAATCAGGAAGAACACAGGACTGTCCACCCTTACCACATCTATTTAGTATAGTACTGGAAGTCTTAGCCAGGAAAAAAAAGGCAGGAAAAATAAATAAAAGGTATCAGAATTGGAAAGGAAGAGGGGAGTGCCTGACTGGCTCAGTCAGTGGAGCATGTGGCTCTTGATCTTGGGGTTGTAAGTTCAAGCCCCACGTTAGGTGTAGACCTAACTTTAAAGAAAAAAAGAATTGGAAAGGAAAAAGTAAAATTTGTCTTTATTTTCAGATGACATGATTTTATGTATAGAAAAGACTAAACTAAAAACATCTAATCAATAAATTCAGTAAAGTTTCAGGATACAAAAGCAACAAATAAAAATCAGTATTTTTCTGGGGTGCCTAGGTGGCTCAGTCAGTTAGGCGTCCAGTTTTTGTTTCTGGCTCAGGTCATGGTCTCAGGGTCATGAGGTTGAGCCCCAGGTTGGTCTCTGAGCTCAGTGCAAAGGCTGCTTGGAATTCTTCCCATCTGCCCCTCCTCCTGCTCAAGGTTGCTCTCTCTCTCTCTCTCTCTTTCTCTCTAATAAATAAATAAAATCTTTAAAAATATCAGTTATGCAATCACTCCGGAAAACAGTATACAGGTTCCTCAAAAAGTTGAAAATATAGCTACCCTATGACCCAGCAATTGCACTACTGGGTATTACCTAAGGATACAAATGTAGTGATTCAGAGGAGGCAGGTGCACCCGAATGTTTATAGCAGCCATGTCCACAATAGTGGCCCTCAACAGATGAATGGATAAAGAAGATGTGGTATATATACAATGGAATACTATGCAGCCATCAAAAAACTTAAAATTTTGCCATTTGTAATGACATGGATGGAACTAGAGGGTGTTATGCTAAGTGAAATAAGTCAAAGAGAGAAAGACAATTACCATATTATCTCACTGATGATGAATTTGAGAAACAAGACAGAGGATCATGGGGGAAGGGAAGGAAAAATAAAACAAGATGAAACCAGAGAGAGAGACAAACCATAAGAGAAATCTTAATCTCAGGAAACAAACTGAGGGTTGCTGGAGGGGAGGGGGAGTGGGAGTGATGGAGTGGCTGAGTGATGGACATTGGAGAGGACTTGTGCTGTGGTGAGGACATGTCCTGTGAATTGTATAAGAACCAAGAAAGGAACTAAGAAGGGAAATGATCTCTGAAAACTTTAAGACTTCAGTGAGAGAAATTGAAGAAGGCAGAAATAAATATAAAGGTACTTTGTGTTCATGGCCTGGAAGAATTAATATTGTTAAAATGTAAATACCAACAAAAGCCATCTATGGACTCAACACAATCCCTAACAAGATTCCGAAGACATTTTTTACTGTAGTTTAAAAAAAAAATCCTAAAATTTGTATAAAGTCACAGAAGACCTCCAAAAGCCAAAGTTATCCTGAGAAAGAAGAACAAAGCAGGAGACTTCACACCTCCTGATTTCAAGCTATAGTATGAAGTAACAATAATTAAAGCATTATGATACTGGCATGAAACCAGAGAAATAAAGCAATGAAACAGAATCAAGATCCCAGAAATAAACCCAAGTATATATGTTCAATTAATTTTTAACAAGGGAGCTAATACTACTCAATTAAGAGAAAAGAGTATCTTAAATAAATGGTGCTGGGAAAATTGAATACTCATGTTTAAAGGAATGAAACTTCACCTCAATCTTACACCACTCACAAAAATTTAACTTAATGTGGAATTTAAAGACTTTTGTGAAACCTGAAACCATGAAACTCTTAGAAGAAGATATAGGAGAAAAGTTCCTTGATGTGGGTCTCAGCAGTGACTTTTTTGGATAAAGCACAAGCCATAAAATCAAAATTGAACAAGTGGGATTACATCAAACTAAAAAGTTCTGCACAGCTAAAGAAATGATCAAAAGGCGAAAAGACAATCTACCGAATGGTAAAAAGTATTTGCAAACCATATACCTAATGAGGGCTTATTATTTAAAATGTATTTAAAAAACTCCTACAACTCAATAGAAAAAAGCAATCAATGTAATTAGCAAATGGTCAAAGAACATGAATATGTATTTTTCCAAAAAAAGATATATGCAAGGCCAGTAGGTACATGAAAAGATGCTCAACATCACTAGTCATGGGGAAATGCAACTCAGACCACAATGAGATGTTACCTTAGACCTATTAAAACGGCCACCATCAAAAAGACAAGAAATAACAAATGCTGGTGAGGATGTAGAGAAATGGGAATACTTATGTTCTTGTTGGTGGGATCATAAATTGGTACAGCTGCTATGGAAAACAGTATAGAGGATCTGCAAAAAAAATTAAAACTAGAACTACCATATGTTCAGCAATTCCACTTCTGGGAATATATCCAAAGGAAATGAAAACACTAACTCAGAAATCACCCCCTTCGTAGCAGCGTTATTTACAATAGCCAAGACGTGGAAACAAGTGTTCATCAACAGATAAAGAAGTGGTATGTGTATGTCTGTGTGTATACACACACACAGAGTAATATTATTCAGCCATAAATAAGGAAATTCTGCCATTTGTGACAGTATGGATGGATCTTGAGGGCATTATGCTAAATGAAGTATGTCAAACAGGGAACAACAAATACTGTATATGATCTTAAATGTGGGATCCAAAAAGCAAAAGAGAAACCAAACTCAGAAAAAGAGATCTGACTTGTGGTTATAGAGGCAGGGATTGCAGGGAGCAGGAATTAGAGAAAGATGGTCAAAAGGTACAAAGTTGCAGTTTTAAGAAAAATAAGTACTAGGGATGTAATGTACAACATGATGACTGTAGTTACCACTGCTGTAGGATATGTGGAAAGTTGTTATGAGTAAATCCCGTGAGTTCTCATTACAAGAATTTTTTTTCATGTCTTATTGAATCTAAATGAGTTGGTAGATGTTAACTAATTTTATTATAATCATTTCACAAAATATGTAAGTCAGATCTTAATGCTATACACATAAAATGAATAATCATGATATATGTTAATTATATTTCAATAAAATGGGGGAAAAGTTTATTATACTTCAGGTAACAAATGGCTGACTAATCAGAATGATGCCTTTTACAAATAATAGCCAACATTTAGTGAGCACTTAATATTGGACACACAGACATAAACACAAGTGGTTAAGATGGTTACATAGGGAAAGAAAGAAAGAAGGAAAAAATAATTTTTCTGTATGCCAGATCATATGGAACTTAATAAATACTAGTTACAAGAATGACTCCTTCCCTTCATTTTCTGCTAGTCTGTGATCTCTTGCACCCTTTTCATTTACCATGCTTCCTTTGCAAAAACACCCGGTCAGCTTTTCAATTTCTCTTTTGTATACCCTGACTGCTGAGCACTGCTGAAGAAAGTCATGTAACCACGTAGACTGGATTCACTAAAATTAACCATTTCCAGCATCATTGAAATCTGCCATAATGGCAGTCCTACATGTCCTTAAGCAGCCATTCCTATTTACCTTTCTTTTACCTGTTTCCTCAAATCTGCCATACTTCCTCGTACTTCACTCCCAGCACTTGTTGACATTGGATAATAGCTGTTTAAAATATCTTTGCCAGTATGAGCAAAAAGTGCTGTCATTGTTTTTTATTTGGATTTCAGTGATTCTCCTGAAAATGAATATTTAAAATATGTTTATTGAATGTTTGCGAATTGCTTGTTCATGTCCTCTGCAGTTTTTCTACTAGGTTTGGTCTTACTATTTCCTATATTTTATATGTAAAGAATACTAACTGTCATTTTTATTACAAATATTTTCTCCAAGTTATCATTTGCCTTTTAATTTACCTGTAGTATTTTCTAACAAATTTACTTTTAATTTTTACGTAGTAAAGTGTCAATTATTTTTAATGTATGGTTTTTTGGGAGTATGTGATACTTAAAAACTCTGGACAATCAGAAAATACACTTAGAATTTAATATATGATAAAGTTAGCATCTGACAATGGGAAAATATTAGATTACTTAATAAAATTTTTAGATTCATGTTCTTAGATGTTTTGTGGTTTCATTTTTACATCAAATTTTTAATCTACCTGAAGTTGATTTTTGTCCATGCTGGGGAGGAAAGATCTTACTTATTTTTTTTTTTTAATGGTTACCCATTTATTGTATTTTATTTTTACTCAAAAAAACCCAAGTTGTTCTGTTTTATTTCTCTTATAAAGTTAAAATGAGAGTTGCAAGAAAATAGGAAAATAAAATGGATAATAAAATAGAAAAATAAAATGGATGACAAGGCATCTGTAAATTAAAACCTAGAACAGGATAGGAGATAAACAGGGAAAGAAAGTAATTGTAATTTGAATATTTTAAGTACAAGTTATGTGAGTTTATTATAGTTTATTATAGACTGTTACTGGTTTTTGTTGCCATTATCACTAATTGTGCCCTGAAATGTTTTTCTCAGATATAAATTAGGCTATACTTAGGGATATTTTAATGTTAAGTTGAGATTGGGATATGATACTGTGTACAGCTTGCATGCTGCTTACTTCTGCAGCCATTTCAGGTTTCTTTCAAGAATTGTCTTTCTTTCATTAAATTTTAATGTTCCATATTTTATATTTCTCTTATTCCGCATCTTGTAAATCACTGAATTCTTCTAAAAAGATTTTAGCCTTATAAAGAAAACACTGCTTACTCAGAATGGTCTTCATTAGCAAAGCACCCAAGTAGAAATTTTTGTTAATAAAATTTTAAGTAGATAGTAAAATTGTTGGGAAGATGGCCTTCAAAATGAAGGCATAGCCAGAAATGAGCTCTTTACATGATTCCGTCTGTGCTTTTAAAAAGACATATCTGGGAACTAACTTTATTCACCAAGAAAAAGAAGAAAATTCAAGGGCATCATTTTATTGACAGTTGTACCTTTTCTCTAACAAAGCAGTTTGAAGCACTTAAGTATTCAAGTATGTATATTCCCTTTCTTATTGGGCTCTCTTGAAACTTTTGTAACTGCAAACCTAGAAATATCTAACGGTAATATAGTCTTCCTTGGCTTATGATAGGTTTATGTCCCCAAAGTATTATAAGTTGAAAATGCATTTAATACATCTAACCTACAGAACATCATAGCTTAGCCTAACCTGTCTTAAACATGTGTAGAACATCTGTATTGGCCGGCAGTTGGGCAGAATCATCCAACACAAAACCTATTTCATAATGAAAGTGTGAAATATCTCATGCACTTTATTGACTGTTGTACTGAAAGTGAAAAACAGAAGGGTTATAAGGGTACAGAATGGTTATCAGTTGTTTCCCCTTGTGGTTGTGTGGCTGCCTGGGAGCTGCAGCTTGCAGCTCCTGCCCAGCATCAGGGGACAGTATTGCACTCCGTCTTGCTAGCCTGGGGGGGAAAAAAAACAAAATTCAAAATTTGGAGTGCAGTTTCTGCCAAATGTGCATTGCTTTTACCCCATTGCAAGGTCAAAAAATTCTAAGTTGAACCATCATTAGTCAGGAACTGCCTGTATCTATCTATGCTGCAAAATACACAATGCCATATCAATTTAAGCTAGACAGACATTTGTTATATTCACTAGTTTGCTATATTCCCTATAGTGATATGACAATTCTGTTTTAAAAGTATATGAGATGTCATAAATGAAACCCAAGTCAGAGGCATCTGGGTGACTCCGCCAGTTAAGTATCCAGCTGTTGGTTTTGGGTCAGGTCATTATCTCAGGGTCCTGGATCTAGCCTAACTCCTGGCTCAGCTGGAGTCGGCTTTCCCCTCTCCCTCCTGGGCTGCCCCTCCCTGCACTCATTGGTGTGTGCCCAGGCACCCTCTCTCTTTCTCTCTCAAATAAATAAACCTTTAAAAAAAAAAAAAAAGAAACCCAAATTAATAGGGTTAATTTACCTAGACCTATGGAGGGGTTGGGAACGAAGTGGTCCTTTAAATAAATTCTTACTTAAATTTTAGTATTTAGTTAGTGTTTGGAATCTTCTTTCACTGTTCAAAGTGTAGTATATGGACCAGCAGGTTAGAAATCACTGTTCTTAGACATTCAGAAATCTTAGGCATGCTAGATCTACTGAATCAGAATATGCATTTTAACAAGATTCCCTGCTCATTCATATGCATGTTAAAGTATGAGAAATGCTGTTCTAGATGAATAGTTTGGGTTTTACGTTATTTCTTACAGAATGTTCCATTGGGAAAAACAAAAACAATATTTTCAGCTAAAATGCTTTTTAAATTTTAAATAAAGTTATGTGAAATAAAATGTTGTCATTATTTGAAGTTATTTCAAACAAATGTTAGTTTGCATTTTAGGATTCATTGTGGATATTTTTATCGACTTAAAAACTTTAATTCCATAAGTAAAAACATAAAACAGGAGGAAGTGTTTGGAGGTGATGGATCTGTTTTATGGCATAGAATTTGGTGATGGTTTCATGGTATACGGATCTCCAAGCTCATCAAATTATATACATTAAATAAGTACACCTGTTTGTTATGTCATCATACCTCAATAAAGTGATTTAAAAAACAGTTCTGTTTATTGTCAGTTGCTAGAACATACATGTACATAGATAGGACAAAAGGAGTCTATATATAAGATGAAGAAGAAAAATAGTTTTTTTTTTTTTGATTTGCTAGTTTTGTTTCTATTTTTGAAAGAGGATGGATGAGTAAAAACTACAGAACAGAAAATTAGACCTTAAATGGAAAGTATTTGAAAGAATAGAACTAAAGTTCACAGTGGAATGGGAATGATGTCCTAACAGCTTTTGGAATTTTTTATGGTGCAGCCTTTTCATTTTCTTCTAAAACAGAGCACCTGTTTATACAAAGGATGAAAAGTGTCATGGTGAACAGTCACAGGAAGAATAACTGTTTAGTTTATAGCGCTGTATATTTTTTAAAAAGGGAGGTTCTAACATATGGAATGTGAATTTTCAGACTAAATGTTTTTAAATGTGAATTTTTTATAGTTCAGCTTTATCAGTTGGAAAATGTACATAAAGTTATGAATGTGTACTTCCTAAAGCACTTTTGTACATTAATAAGTATTAATGGTAACTTTATTTATGAATTTTGGATATTTTTATAAGACATTGTTGATTCTCAGGGTTTACATAATATAAACAAAAACATCAAATAAACTTTTGAAGTGGAGATGTAACTGACAGTACACAAATCTTAAGTGTACAGTTAGTTGAATTTTTTATTTGTATATGCTCATTAATCTCCACCCAGATCAAGATATAAAACGTATGTCCAGCACCTCAGAAGGCTTCTTTATGCCTTTTCTCAGTACTGACTTCTATTTCCTGTTTTTGTGTGCTATTGAAATTCACATAAATAGGTTGATACAGTTGAACTTTTTTGGATCTGACTGCTTTCATTTAACGTATCTGTAAAATTTATCCATGTTGTCTACAGTAGTTCATTTTTAAATTATTATGTAATAATTCAATTGTATAAATACACCACGGTATATTGATAGATACTTGGATTGTTTCCAGTTCATAGGTATTGTCAATAAGGATCCTATGAATATTGTTGTCCATGTCTTTTGATGGATATAAATTTTCATTTTTCTTGTGTGTATATACAGGAATGGACTCTCTGGGTGTTGGGATTGATAGCTTTAGTAGGTACTGCCACTCATTTTTTTAAAGTGCTTGCATCAATTTACTCCACCAGAAATGTGTGAGGGTTTCAGTTGTTCCACATCCTGTCCAGTACTCGATATGGCTAATCTTTTTAATCTTAGCCATTATGGAAATTGTGTGGTGGTCATTTGTGATTTGTACTTTTCTGAAGACCAGTGATGTTGAGCCGTTTTTCATATATTTATTGGTTGCTGTATTGCCCTTTTGTGAAGTGTCTTTTGAAGTCTGTTACCAATTTTTCTATTGGATTATCTGTATTTTTCTTACTGATTTGGGGGGCGGTTAAAAAATGTATTCTGGATTCAAATCAGCATTACAAATATTTTCTCCCAATTTTGACCTGTCTTTTCACTGTCTTGATGGTATGTTTTGATGACCATAAGATCTTCATTTTAATTTTGTCCTATATCCTAACTTTTATTCATTTAATCTTTTCCTGCCCCTAGGTCATTAAGTTATCCTTACATGTATTTTCTAAGAAGCTTGGTGCTTTAGCTTCTACATTTAGGTCTTTGGTCCATCTCAAGTTAATTTTTGAGTATGCTGTAAGGTAGGGGTCAAGGTTAAAATCTTTCCCATTTGAATATCTAGTAGATCAGGCACTATTTATCATAAAGTCAATCCTTTCCCACTGAATTGCAGTGGAAACATTGTCAGAAATCACAAGACCATATATGTGTGGATTTGTTTTATAAATGTTTATTCTACTCCCATTGGTTTGTCTGTCCTTGCACCAATACCACACTATCTTGTATAAAGGTTAACCATTAGAAATACATTTCACTTAAATGAAATTAAATTGAAGTGAAAGGAGGGTATTAATTAGATATTTTTCTTCTTTCAATTTTCTAACCATTATTTTTTACTACATTATTAGTAAAATTGTAAGTCGTGTTTATACAACTGCCATAATTTTCACTTTGCCTTTGAAGTGTGATTCTGAGCTATTGCTAATCTGATAGATGTGTGTAAAAGTGCTTCATAGAATGTCAGTTTATTGAATGAAGTGAGTACAAGTAGCACTTGTATCATTTATCATTGACTCTGCTAACAGAGGCATGACTTTTGTTTCAAATTTGCACAGCTTTTAAAGACCTTAATTCAAGAGGGTAAAAAGAAGTTTTCTCATCAGCTCTTACTGGTGCATAAGATTTTTGTCATTGGCCTTCTGTTTTGATTGGCAACTGACAAACTCAATTTTTGAAAGATACTTTGTAAGGTTTTTTTGTTGTTATTTCCAAATGATACTATACTGTAGTTTATAACCTAGAAGAAGAAATTGCACATGAAAAATTAGAGTCTTAATCATATAGTATATATTGCTATATTGAAGCATCCCTGGAGGATTTGTTAAATTCTTGATTATTATTATTATTATTATTATTATTTTTTGTGGAAGGTTTTGGGAAACTGAGATACACACACACACACACACACACACACACATTTCCTCTGGTTTATATAGTTGCCTATTTCTGTATTTTTTTTTAAGATTTTATTTTATTTATTTGACAGAGATAGATCACAAACAGGCAGAGAGATAGGCAGAGAGAGAGGAGGAAGCAGCCTTCCCGCTGAGCAGAGAGCCCGATGTGGGGCTCGATCCCAGGACCCTGGGATCATTGCCTGAGCTGAAGGCAGAAGAAGGCTTTAACCCACTGAACCACCCAGGAGCCCCCTATTTCTGTATTAAAGCTGTTAGAGTGCTGGCATATCTTACTGATTTATACTTATCTAAAGATTCCCCTAAGTCATTTTTTAATATGACTAGCTTCTGTGCATTTTGTATTACTTATGTATATGCATACATGTATATAAAATACCTGTATATTCTAATTTAATTTCTAAAATTATAAGCACACTTATTTTATTAAATATTTTAAAACATTGGAAATACAAAAAACAAAATAACAGTCATCAATCCCTGTTATCCTGAATTAATTGTTGTTAATGGGTTGACATGTTTCATTCAGTTTGGGTGATAGATGGATTTGTTATTTTTGTAAAATTGATATGCATAAACTCATTATAAGGATTCAGACCGTGCAGAAAAACACAAAGATGAAAGTTTTTAAAAATTTCTTCATTTAGAAATAATATTAAGTAACCATCATTACCATCAGTTTTTTTATTTTTTAAGATTTTATTTATTTATTTGACAGAGAGAGAGCACATGGAGGGGTACTGGTAGAGGGAGAAGCAGGCTCCCCACTGAGCAGGCAGGCGGATGTGGGGCTCTATCCAGCACCGTGGGATCATGACCTGAGCTGAAGGCAGATGCTTAACAAATTGAGCCACCCAGATGCCCCTCATTGCCATCCATTTAACAACATTTTAGATATCTTTTTTAATTGGGTGAATGCATAGAGAATACTTTTATAAAGATGACTTCATATTCTAGAGTCTTTCAATTTGAATTTGAATTTAATACAAAAAAGGAAACAACTGAAAGAGGTGTGAAACTTGAAATAAATATTTTCCATGGGAGATACTTTTTCTTCAATTTTGGCTTCAGCCTTGGCTTCATGTATTTCAGGGCTCTGTTATATGCATAGGTTTCTAATTGTCATGTCTTCTTAATAATAAACATATAATACCCTTCTTTGTTTCTAGTAGCAGTTTTTGTTTGAAGACTTTATTTTATCTGAAATTAGTATAGCTACTGTAGCTCTCTCTTGGTTTTTGTATGCAAGGTTTATCATTTCCCGTCCTTTGATTTTCAACCTTTTTGTGTCTTTAAATCAAAGTGTTTCTTGAAGACAATATATAGATGGTTGGATCATTCTTTTTAAAAAAAAATCCATTGCCAGTCTGCTTTTTGGATGGCATGTTTAATAAATTTACATTTAACTTAATTGCTGATAAGGTAGTGCCATTTTGCTATTCTTGTATGTCTTAACTGTTTTTGTTCCTCTGTTCCTCTGTAACTGCCTTTTTTTGTGTTAATACTTTCTGGTATGCTACTTTAATTCCCTCTAGGAATTTAAATAATTACTATTTATTTAAGTAAACGTGTGTGAGAGTTTGTGAGTGTAGTTAGTTAGTTTCTTAGTGGTGCCCTGGGAATTATAATTAACATCTTAAGTTGTAGCAGCTCAGGTTAATACCAACTTACTTTCAATAGCATGTTAAAGCTTTACTCCTACATAGCCCAGTTTTCCTCTTCCTTTACACTGTTATTTGTACAAATTACATCTTTTAACATTGTGTGCTCAGTAACATGGAATTATAATTATTGCTTCATTTATTTATTTATTTATTCTTTTAAATCAGGGAAAATATAATTATAAATGCAAAGTACATTAATATTGTCTTGTATTCACCTATGTCAGAACCTTTACTGCTGTTCTTTATTTCTTCATAAGAGTTTAAGTTACTGTCTAGTGTCCCATGCTTTAGCCTGAAGGATTTCCCATATTTCTTGTGGAACAGGTTTGGGACTCTGCTCCCCTCTCCCTCTCTACATACTTATAATCCCTCTCTCTCTCTCTCTGTCAAATAAATAAATAAAATCTTTTTAAAATATCTGTCTATATTAGTATTGTAAGTACTCAGAAAAATGTGTTTCAAAAAATTCAGAGAGAGGTCTTCTTGGATATCGTGATGCTGGCAAGTAGAGGTAGTGAACTTGGCATACCTTTCACTAAGTACCTGGTTCTCTACCAGTATTTTAGATGCAACAATCCTACTTAGTCCTTACAGAATCTCTCTGACGCTCTGTGTCCTTACCCAGGACCACACAACTAGTAAATGGTAATCTAAAATATAAAACTAATCTTTAACTTGTGTACTTAAGATTTTGGTGGCAGTGTTACACTCTATAGAATACAGTGTGTACTGTGTTTTTGTGAAGTGTGTAGCCCATTGGCCAATGCCCTGAAAAATTCCCCATGGTGCTTATTGAAAGGAAGATTCCTCGGCCACAAACCTGTGCATACTGAACCAAAATCTCTGAGATTTGGGCCAAGGGTGGGTGATGATTCTCAGTTATGTTACTGTTGGGGGAGTGCTGGTTTCTGGATTGCCTTTTTCTTATGACTTGGGCTAAAAAAACAAAACAGTAGGCCATTTCAAGTTTGTATAAAAATATAATTCTACAGTTCAAAGACCACTAAGTTTTCTAATTAAAGATTTTGTAATATGTCAAAGCTTTACATCTTTTATATGTATTATTTAACTATGAGTTGCATTTATTCATGCATTAAATTTCAGCGGAAAAATATAAGCAGTGGATGAACTACCCTTTATTTTAGGTTGAACTCCCACCACCTGATCTTGGACCAAGTTTGGCATTAAATCAGACACTCACATTGTTGCGTGAAGTTTTGGCCTCTCACGATTCTTCAGTTGTACCATTAGATGCCCGTCAAGCTGACTTTGTGCAAGTATGTTATAAGTCATTTTTAATAATTACTTATTGCTTGTCTATTACACATTCTGTTGAAATTCTGGCATTTTATAACCCATACATTTTAACAGTCGTTCTCATTGATTCTTCCTTCAAATATTGAACCAGGTCTCTTTATTTTTGAAGAGTATTTTATTCAGTGAAGCTCGTTGTAAAAAACATTATGATTACTGTAACCTTTAATCTTTTTAAAAATGTACTTCTGTAAGTTGGCCCCCTTCCAATTTGAGTTTCACTGACTGGGGAATAAAAAATAAACTTCATTGTGTTTGCATTTATAGGTTTTATCATGTGTCTTGGATCCTCTCCTCCAAATGTGTACTGTATCTGCCAGCAATTTAGGCACAGCTGACATGGCCACTTTCATGGTCAATTCACTATATATGATGAAGACAACACTAGCTCTGTTTGAGTTCACTGACAGACGTCTAGAAATGCTGCAGTTTCAGGTAATTTTACCGTAAGATGACAGCTCACTGTGATGGGGCCTTTTTTCTGTATATGATCTCGTTACTGGCCTTAATCCAGTTTTAGTGACCTACTTTTTATAAATCCTTTGGTTTAGTCTGATAGAAGTCCACATACACACACATACATAAACAAACACACACTCTTGGTATTTTGGATTTGTTTGGGGGAAGCTAGAATATATAATAAATATGATATTTTATTCAAACCATAGTTTGTGATGATGGAATGAAGCTTTTCTTATTGATTGGAACAGTTATTCTGTATGCAGATTTCAGTTTCTGAACTGTGAATAATATGCTATATTTTTCAAGCTTTCTAGCTAGTGCAGAAGGTGTTACAGAGGACAGATATATTTTTATCTATGTGTAAACCAGTGTTAGGCAAAACATTACAGTTTGTTATACCAGTGACTCTAGTCCTATAAGCCAAATGGTATCACTTAAGAGTTTGTAAAATGGCTAAAACAAAGCATTTTGTAAAATTTACCCGATACTTGGCTTCTGATTTTAAAATAGTGAGTTTTGGTAAATATAATGTTTTTAAGAAAAAATTCTGAGTGTTCTGTGTTATTGCAAGTATGTAAGTAATTTGGCAGTGGCTATGGTAAAAATTCATTTGTAAAGTTTTGGGGGTTTCTAAGGAATACGCTTTGGTACATATAAACTTCTGATATTTTCTAATTTCTAATTCCTTTTGAAAGAAATATAATGAAGTATGATTAATTTTTCTTTCTTATATTACTTTTTTTGTGGAATTAGTAAAATTCTTTATTTAAAAAAAATTTCATTGCTTTTGACTATATTTATCACTAACTCAACCCCCAAACTCTGCCATTTGTCTCAGTCGTAAGAAGTTCAGATATATCAGGTATTCATGGATCTGTTTTATCCCCAATTATCTGTGTTTCTTAACTATTCCATGGTCATGTTTTGCATTCCAAGGGGACAAGCCCCAGTGTGTAAGTACGTGTGAAGCCTGTGTTTATTCCATGCTTGCTGATCGGCTGTTGGCCAACGATGGTTGCATGGCTCAGCCCCAGAGTCAGTGGTAGAGAGGATTGCACAATGATGCAGATAGGGAAGATGTGGTGTGTTTAGGCCCTCCAAAGAAAGTTCACCTTGTGGAGTAAAGGATTCTTGATTTTCAGAGCTTTCCTATCAATTGTCTATTAATTTCCTTCAACTCTTACTTGCCTTCTTCCAGTGTTTCAAGAAAGGAGTTCAGACTAGTCTGATTCTTTCTTTGTGGTAACTTAGTCTGTCCATCTGGAAGCTTGTAAGGATTCTCCTTCGAGTTGAGATATTTCCTCAGGATATTTTTTGGCATGTCTCTTTTTCTGTTATTTCCATTTGGATTTTGCAGAGCCATTTCAGTCTGAAGATTCATCCCTTTCTTTTGCTCAATAAAGTTTTTTACTATCTAATTAATTATCACTTTTCCATCTGTTACTTTTTATATTCTGAAGCTCTTGCCCCTTAGTTGGTTTTATCTCCAGAATCTCTCTTCGAATTTCTTTTTATACTCTAATTTAATCTTTCTTTGATGTTACTGTATTACTTTTCTTCTGTTCTTCTTCAGATACTCATTTGGTTCTTAGCAGTAACTTTTTCATCAAATGTTTATATTTGCACATCTTGTTTTTCTTTGATTTCCAGTAAGTCTAATGACTAAAGGCTCTAATTGTAGTTTCTTGGGCATTCACTTATAAAAAAAAAAGTTAAAGAACTCTGTGTCTTTTAGTAGAGTTGCCTCCGGAAAAGATTTGTTCTAATTATTCAGATGAGTTTTCTCTTAGAATATACTCACCTCTCTTAAGTTAGTTGTAAGTTTTTTAAGGGGAGAGGTGCTCAGCTATTGGCAAGCATCCAGATATTAATAGCACCGTTAGTGTTAAACTGCGCCATGGACAAACAAACTGGTAAAACAGAGGGAACTCCCTGGTCAAGAAAAGATGGAAGACCCCAAACTCTTGGGCCTGTACTGGTAAAAGTAAGGGAGCAGCAGACTTCTTCCCACTAAGGGTTGTTTCAGTCCATCAGGATAGTCTAACTTGTGTGGATTCTGCCTCCATTAGCATTAGCATTAGATGGGTTCCTCAAAGATATTACGAAGCAGATGAGCACATACAACTTAAATCTGCTAGCTTAAGCAGTTCCTAACCTTAAATCTTTGACCAACCTTCTGCCAGTCCTCAATTCTCCCCTGATTCTAACAAACCTGCTTCTCCAGATGGCACATTTGATTTGTTGAGTTGGTCCAAGAAGTTGGAAGGGTAAGGGAAATGTGGAGGTCAGGAACATCAGGCCTTCATCTTCCCAGAAGTCTTTCTAAATATTTTATTTTACACTGTTGTTATTTTTACTGTTTATTGTTTTTTGTTTGTGTTTTGCTTAGTGCGATCTTTTAAAAGAACTGACAAACAACTCAGATTTTTTGACTAGTGACTAGTCCTAGAGTCCTCTTCAGTTATTTTTAAAGTGAGACTTTCTCTCCCTTTTGTAGGAGGACTTCCTGTTTGGGGAAGGAAAAGCTTTGTCACAGAAGCAGCCCATGTGGCTCATGGTCTGGCCTCATAGGCACTGCAAGGAGCAGGTCCCTGATGAAGAGCCGACTCCACAGTGGTCTACTTCTACTCTCATCAGTCTTATTCCCCTTTTAAAGTATTTTCTTTCTATTGTGTTTTATTTTAGATTGAAGCACATTTGGACACACTTATAAATGAGCAAGCTTCTTATGTTTTAACTAGAGCAGGCTTGAGTTCTATCTATAACACCGTACAGCAACATAAGCCTGAACAGGTAAGCACATGGGTGTTCCTAACTGGAGAAATGCCCATTTAGAGCATGGGTTCTAGAGCTGAACTGTAGCTTGAATCTTAGCTCTGCCACTTAATAGTTTGCTTTGTTTTAAACTGGGAAAGTGACTTATCTCTGTGTCTTTCATCTGTGGAACTAGGATAATAATAGTATTTCTATTACAGTATTCTGAAAATAAAGTGAGAAAATACAGGTACAATTCCTAGATGACTACCTGAGATGTAGCAGAGTGCCCCCAAATATTAATTTTTACCTTGGTAATTTTGGTTAAAAATATGGGGAAAAGCTTAGTAATAAAATGTATAAAGGATATTCATACTGGTGAATTTTCTAACTTCCTATATCACTATCAGTTAATTGAATGCATAGGTTACTGTGTAAATGTAGTCATCCCCTTTCTAACTTGGCGAATCTTGGTCTATTATTTTGGAAAGGTAAATATTTTGAGGCCAGCATAAGATCTTGTAAAGTTACAGGACTCCAGTGGAAGTAGAGAAGGGAGTGGGGGAACCCGAGAAAACTAAGTAAGGATCTTTCTTTAAAAAGCAGAGAACTCATTTAAATGGCATTAACATGAAGAATATTTTACAGTCCAAGAACTTCTAAATGAAGCTCTCAAAAATTACCAGTTCCAAATTTTTTATTCTGATAAAGCAGCAAGTAAATTTCTATCAAAGAGAAATCAATTCTGCTGCTGTTGTATACTACTGAAAACTGTCAGAGTGCAACTTCAAGCCTCCATGATTTACTGACATTTTCTAAGTGCTTCCTTGCATTTTTGCCTTGCTTGTGTGTAAATCGGAAATATACTGGTGTTCTCATTGTTAATAAACTTGTGCTTGTCACTCCTTCCAACAAATATGATGGTGTGCCTTCATGCTAATTATGCAGAAATGATCAAGTCATAGTCCCTGCTCTAGTTGAGGTTGAAGAGGTGACACTTGAGTTCTTTGGAAAGGGGATGAATTTCCAAATTTGGGGTATCTATTAATAGACTATATTTCATAATTGAACTATAGCGCTATAGCGCCTTTTATTTACATCTTATTTTTGCTGTTTTGTTTTGGTTTTTTTTAGGGCTCTTTAGCTAATTTGCCCAACCTAGATTCTGTGGCACTGAAGGCTGCAATGGTAAGTGAATAGTAAAGCATTTCAACGTAGGTTTCCTCATAAAACATTATTAATTTTTTCCTGTGTGATAATTTTGTCCTGGATGGTAATTTTATCTCTTGATATACTGCATATATCTATAGTATATTTATAGTATAGCTATTTACACAACTAAATAAATGTGAAAAGTAGACAATTACGAATTATGGTAATGCTGTTAGTTTAATTATACAGATCCAGATCTGGGAGTCAGCCCCTGCATCTTGTCACTAACCAAATGCTGATAATTTTACGTCTTGTTCTGTCAAATATCTCCTCTTCTGTCTACCGTGTTATTGTCCTTGTAGTCTAAGATGCATCAGTAGCTACCTATTTGGTGTCCTTGCATCTACCATTATAACCTTCCCTTCTTCCTGTAGCCAGACATAACTTCTTAAAACTTAAATCAGATTCTTCCCCCCACTTCAGTGGTTTCCTTAATGCTTTTGCCAGTAAGGATTAAAATCCTTTAAAGAATAGTAGAAGACCTGCATGAACTGATCCCTGTTAGCCATTCTCTTTCTCACCTCAAGCCTTCATCCATGCTGTCACATCCATTCTATCTCTCTGACCCCCCACTACACACACACTCTTACTTAATCTCTGTTCATCTCTTAAGATCTCACTTCAGATATCCTTTCCTCAGATTCTTTTGCCAAATGCAGAAACTAGATCCATCCTCCTGATTTACACTTTTATAGGGCTTTGGTATTTTCCTTCATAGCATCCATAACACAATTTGTAATTTTATATTTATTTCCATTTTTATCTGTTCATGATCTTTCTCAGTAGATCATAAGGTCTTTGAAGCTAGGGACTGTCCTCTTTTGCTCACCATTATTTACACTTTACCTAATATAGTACCTTCCTAATAATAGGTACTCAATAAATATTAGTTGAGTGATTAGGTAAATTAACAATTAACAAATACAGTGGATTTAAGAAAGTAAGGTAGACTTGAACTCTGATGACTTTTCTTGTTAATACTGTTATTCAAAAGTTTAGTGAAGTAGATTAAGGCAAGTGACTTGGATTCAGAATTTTAAAAGTAAATATTGCTGATACTGACTATATTAAGAAGTTGACACTGTTAGGGAATTTTAGTTAGAATGTTAAAGCAGTAACTCGTTTTGATCACAAAGAACTCATTATTTGTACCATGGTATGTTTGCTAAGTTTTAACCCTTAGAAGTGATGATTGTGTTTGAGATGTCTACTAGCAGATATATGCACTTTATGTTTTGCTCTTTCTCTACTTCATGTAGGTTCAGTTTGATCGTTACCTGTCAGCCCCAGACAGCTTGCTGATGCCACAGCTGAACTTTCTTCTAAGTGCCACAGTGAAGTAAGTATTTTGTGTGTGTGTGTGTGTTTCAACTAGTTGGTAAAGATTCATATATTTTTAAAAATACCAAGCACATTTTTTAGAAAAAATTTACGTTGAATAGTAGATTTACCTTTGAAGATCTATAGTAACCAACCTTGTTTTATGTCTGAGCACCCCTATGAGATCTGACCTGACCCTATTCATACTTATTGCTTATATATATACAGCTCCAAAGTCTCTATTCAGTGAATGGTTTATAAAATGAATATGAATATAATGGGATGTGTATAGCCATAATACAAAATTCCCTTGTATTAACAAAGATGTCCAAATGACATTTAAAATGTTATGGAAGATGAATAATATATTAATTGTGCAGTGCAGATGAACTACTTTATAGATTATTTTGGATCTGGAGATAGATTTTTAATTGTTCAGTATCATGTATTTATCAGGAATATGTTCGAGACAAAGAACTGTGCATTAAAATCTTAGAATGTTACGGTTAGAAGAAACAGAGTTGATATTGTCTGACTTTCTTGATTATAAGGAAGATATTGACAAATTGACACCCAGTTGTGTATTAAATGCTTCCTATATAACAGGCAAGGACTAAGATTCAAAAGACATTTGCCCTGTCTGCATGGAGATTATAGTCTGTTGGATCAATTAGACATGTGAACAGGTATTTATATTAAAAAGTAAGAAAAGAATCAAACTTGAAGAACATATTTCAGTTATCTGCAAGGATGCAGTGGTACAAAGTGGTGGGTGGTACATTCGTTTTCTCTTGTTCTGGAGAGTAGGTCTACAGCAGTAAATAAAGCAAGGAGGCAGCTTTTGGTTGAACATACAGAAAAATTTGGTCTCAAATAGAATAGGCTGGAAATGGGATGGACCATTTTTTTCTCAGGCATAAAGTTAGGGAATTTTCCCATATTAGGTGTAGTTAGGAGTGAATGATTTTAATTTTTTTTTATTTCATATTTTATTATCCTTTATAGTATAAAGATCTTATACTATCTACATAACTGGTATTCTTTTTTTTTTTTTTTAAGATTTTATTTATTTATTTGACAGAGAGAGAGAGAGATCACAAGTAAGCAGAGAGGCAGGCAGAGAGAGGGGGGAAGCAGGCTGCTTGCTGAGCAGAGAGCCCGATGCGGAGCTAGATCCCAGGACCCGGAGATCATGACCTGAGCCGAAGGCTTAATCCACTGAGCCACACAGGTGCCCCTACATAGCTGGAATTCTAAAGACCGGAGAGATTATAAAAGGAACTCTATTATGCCATGGCTCAAATTGTGTGTGTTTCTTGAATTTTTTTTTTTTTTAAATGAATACCTATAGGTCCTTTAGGTTTAACCACACGTTTCAGTCTTAGTATTTGAGTATTGAGTTGTTTGGGGCATCAATAAATATGAAACATACTGTTATTCTTTTCATAATATGCCAGTTGAGGGGAATTTTTAATGTGTTTTATAAAGGATGGCATGTAGCCAGATGACAAAAAGGAGAAAATGGACATATTTGGCTATAAAACACTTGAAGTTTTTGATTTTTTTTTTCCCACAGAAAACAACAATATAAACTGAGTTAAAATACAAACAGTAATGTGGAACAATATTTGCAAGTTATGTAACACACAAGTTATCCTTGATACGTTATCCTTAATATAGAACAAAATCCTGCATATCAGGACAAAACAGAAAAACAGGCACTGTATGTTTGGACAGTTCACAGAAGAAATGGAAATGGCGAGTAAATATATGAGAACATATTAGTGATCAAAAATGCAAAATAAACAGCATTGAGAATTTCTGCCTATTAGATTACTGACAATAAAAAGTTTGTTATGTGTTAATGGAAAGGGCCTGGGAAAATGGAGATTATTTCATATGCTCTTGATGAGAATATAAATTAGTACAATCCTTTTAGAGGGTAATTTGACAACATTCATCAAAATTTTAAAAACGTGGGGCACCTGGGTGGCTCAGTGGGTTAAACCGCTGCCTTCGGCTCAGGTCATGATCTCAGAGTCCTGGGATCGAGTCCCACATCGGGCTCTCTGCTCAGCAGGGAGCCTGCTTCCTCCTCTCTCTCTGCCTGCCTCTCTGCCTAACTTGTGATTTCTCTCTCTGTCAAATAAATAAATAAATCTTTAAAAAAAAAATTTTTTTTTAAAAACGTATGTCCTTAAACTCAGGAATACTTCTCAATAGATTTTTACCCCCCTTTCATAAACTTTAAATAATAGTTTAAAGTTACAGAACTAGCAGTGGGATTAAGCACTTTCTATGACTGTATCTGAATTCTTTATCTGTGAGGACTCCTCAGATTCTCTAAAGTTTAAATGATATTTCAAATCAAATTTTTGTCTTCTATTACTGCAGGATTTCAGTTTTCCATTTATTCAGTTTTCCATTTTATTCAGTTTTCAGGATTTCAGTTTTCCATTTACTCAGTTTTCCATTTTATTGTTTTATTGATTAACAATAATAATATAAATTTTGTTGTTAACAGCCAAATAAATGAACATAGTTTTTGTAATATTGTCTTAAAATCTAAATTTTTAATTAGTATTTTGTTTTTATAGTATATACCTAACATCCCATTACAAATTCTAATATAGTTACATTTAAGAATTGAGAAATGCATGTAAGTAATAATAGAACAACTAAGAGAAATTGGTTACTACTATAACTATCACTTTTTTCATTCAGAAAATTTCTAAGATGTTATTTGCAAAGTATTCTAAAATTAAAGTGTAACTTGTGAATACATTTTCAGAAGAAAAAAATGTATCAATTTGGCTACTTATTTTAAAAATCAGGGCTGCTTTGAAAATAGGACATTTTACACAGTGAAATTAGATTCACCATGAAAGCAGACTTTCTAACTGCTTTTCCTCCTTTCTTTGATTGATGGCTTTTTCTTATTTTCAAAATTAACTTTTATCCTTATTTCTGCTACTGTGTAGGCACAGTATTTATTTGATCTTATTTCTGAAGCATTTGAGACAATAGGACAAAACTTTTATTCAGTTAAATTTTGAACCTTTTCAAAATGTTAATTCACTTTTAACCAAAATTTATTTCATGGTTTTATGTCACCAATTTCTTTTCTATTCATATTTTATTTAAAATGTTTATTGTTTCTTTGAAGTAGATCTTTCAAATGTAAAATGCTCTTTTTAGTTATTTTAAAATTTTATTAATATTCTGCTCTCCTGCACTTTACTATAGCTGCAGTACCTTTTGGACACCTATCACTCTTGTCTCCCTTCTCTTTGTCTTAGAGTTTGACTGCTTTTCAAGAGAGATTTTGATTAAATGCCTCAGCCTTGAAATAAACTATTGAAAAAATTTAAGTAGCCAGGAAGCAAAGTTGTATAGAAAATGAAGAAAAGGGAAAGAAATTAGTTTTAAGGAATTCTTCCTTACTTTCTTCCTTGGGGTGAATTAGAAGGGTGTGTTCCTTTTTCAGGGCCAAACTCCAATATTCACCTTTCGGTGGTGTAAATACAGAGATTGGATTACAGAAACCACAGTTAAAAATACATAAGTTGTTCTCAATGGCTTTTCTTGATGATTCAGAATTATGTATATGAGGAGTTTAAGAAATAAAGGAAATTATAGATGCTTCCTAAAGTGAGCATAATAGAAATTGGATATGATTTGAGAACCCTTGTTCAGGAATCTTCCTCTATTATATATACTAGGAAGATAATGTAATGATTAAGAAATAATGCCTTTAAAGGAAATTTTTTTTAAAGAGGTAGGCAGGATAATTTTTCTTTTTCCTCTTTTCTTAACTGCCTCTTTTTAAGCCACCCATATTAACCATCAGCAGAACCTGTATCAACAAAAATAAAGTACATTTGGGGGGAAAATAGGACTGCTAGGGAAAGAACAGCTACTGGAAACCTGTGAGCTGAAAAATAACTGGAGCTTGCACAATACTTTACGGACTTCAGAAAGTCCAAGTTTTAAAAGCAGGGTTATTTTAGTCCTACAATAAAGACTACTTTAGACTCAAAGAAGCTCAAAAACAAACTCTAAAAGGTCATGCTGATCTTTAACTAAATTAAGTGCCTTCTAGAGCAAAACTTAGCGCCCTTAAGGATGACAACAAATACAATCAACGGTGTAGCATTTATAATGCAATAAAAAATTACTTAGGTGAAGTAGTAGGAAAATATGAACCAAAACTAAAAAAAAAATTCTATCAGTAAAGAACAGACTGACAAGACAGTTTATAGAATTAGCAGGTAAAGTCTTCAAGACAGCTGTTTACAGTGTGTTCAGGGACTTAAAGGAAAACATTATTATACTGAGAGGAAAAAATAAGGAGTTTAACAAAATGAGAATTCTATACCAAAAAGTATCCTATCTAAAATGAAAAATTAACAGAGTAGGCATAACTGTCAGTTGGACACCTAGAGAGAAAGGTCAGCCTGAAAGAGTATGGTAGAAACCATCCAAACTGAAGCACAGATAGAAAAAAATTAAATACTAGAAGAAGTTGGAGAGTCTTAGTGAATTGTGAGATAATATTAAGCAATCTCAAGTACGTATAACTGGAGTGTCATAGTGAGATTGAGTCAGAAAAAATCTGAAGAACTAAAACAGCTTTTTCCAAATGTGATGGAAAACATGAACCCACGGACCCAAAAAGTTAAATGACCCAACAGTGAAGACCATACCTAGGTACACCATAATCCAATTACTGAAAACCAGCAATAAAGAGAAAAAATCTTGAAAGTGGCCAGAGAGAAAAAGACATATTATTTGCAGGGAATAATGGTAGGCATATTACTGACTTCTTGTTATAGATAGTACAGATCAGAAGACAATAGAATATCATCTTTAAATATCTCCTTTGATAGTGTATTCATCAAAAATATCTTTCAACCTGAAAGAGCAATAAATAAATTTTGAGGTAAAAAAAGCAGAGAGGATTTATCACTGTAAGAAAGGTGATTCCTTCAGGCTGAAGGAAAAGAATACCAGAAGAAAACTCACAGAAAAATAATGAGTACAGGAAATACTAAATGTAAAAGATAGTTAACCATTTAAAACAAAAATACAGTGAATTTTTGGATTTTAACACATAGAAATAAAATTTATGACAACAAATGCACAAAAGATGGAGTGGGAGGAAAGTAGAAATGTACACTTATGATGTTATAAGGTTATTATATAATATTTTTGAAGGTACATTGTGAACCTTGCAGCCTGCTCTTGGACAAAAATCATCTAACATGTCCATGAATAAGATAGAATGCTAAAAAACAGTCATATCAAAACAAAGCAGAAAAGGAAAAACAACAGATAGGACAAACATAAAAAAAAAAAAAGCAGGATGACAGACTTAAATTCAGCCTTATAAATAACTGTATTAAATGTAAAAGACTTACACACTCCAGATAAAAGGCAGAGCTTCCTAGATTAGATGAAGAAGCATGGCCCAACTGTCTGCTATCTGTAAGAAATCCACTTTATATGTAAGGATACAAACACTTTAAGAGTAAAGGATAGTAACAGATACACCATGCAAATACTAATCAGAATAAAGCTAAAATAACTATATTAATATCAGAAAAATTAGACTGCAGGACAGATACCAAAGATGAGGTACATTTTATAATAATAATAGAGTCAGTTTATGAAGAAGATAAAATCACCTTAGGTATGTGCAACTGATAGCAGAGCTTCAAAAACCAAGCAGTATAAGCTCAAAGAATTGAGGAAGAATAGATCCACTGACAATTGTTAAGTAGATATTTCAACTCTGCTATCTTAGTAGTTGTAGAAAAAGTAGACAAAAACTGAGTATGGTGTAGAAGAACTGAACAATGCCACTAATCAGCTCAACCTAATAGAAGGATATAGAATACCACACACAACTATAGAAGGTAACATTCTTTTCGATTGCATTTGAAACACTCACCAAGCTAATTTAAGAATGAGCAAAAAGAAACTAAAAATATATAATCCACTAGTGAATATTTCCATCTGTGAACATGGTATGCTCATTTATTATATGATGTTATAGAATTTTCAATACAGTTTTGTAATTTCCTCATATAATCTTCTCTATTATCATGTTTATTCCTAGGAAATAATTGTGACAATTATGATAAGATCTTTTATTTTCCATTACCTGTTCTAATTAGATATTGCTGGTATATAGGAAACATACTCAATTTTGTATGGTAACTTTGAGTCTGGCCAAGCAGCTAACCTCTATTTTAGTTAGTTTTTTTTTTTTAAGATTTTATTTATATATTTGACAGACAGAGATCACAATTAGGCAGAGATGCAGGCAGAGAGAGAGGAAGGGAAGCAGGCTCCCTGTCCAGCAGAGAGCCTGATGCCGGGCTCGATCCCAGGACCCTGAGATCATGACCTGAGCCAAAGGCAGAGGCTTTAACCCACTGAGCCACCCAGGCACTCCTGAAGATTTTATTTTTTTAAGTAATCTCTACACCCATTGTGAGGCTTGGACTCTCACAACCCCAAGACCAGGAGTTGCATGCTCTTCCAACTGAGCCAACCATGTGCCCCTAAGATAAGCTTTACAGTGTGTGACAGAAAACTGACCTGAGATGGAAAATTGACTTGATCCATTGTGATGTTTTTGATGTGTTAATGTTAAAAGAAAAATCAAAATTCTTTAACCGATCTATTATTTATAAATATATTACCATCTTTTCTTTTTAGATTTTCAGGCTTAAATTGTTAATGACTTCTTCTCTTCTGTGGTGCATTTGATTGCACTCTTAGTTATGGTTCTGTAATAAAGCTCAATTTTAGTGATCACAGAGCCTGAATGTTGAAATAAGCTATTTTTAGAAATGCTGGGTTTATGGTAATGATGAAAGTTGTGTCATGTTGTTATGGCAACCAAAATCTTAAAGTACTGATTAATGACAAGCTCACTGATTCTGTAAGTAAGGAGTTCATTTCTTATCACAGCTAAATGCTTTAAATAATTATTTAAAATGTTTCGTGAACATGTTTTAAAATGGGTGATATCTCCATTTAGTTATATATTAGTCTTTATTAGTATTTTTGAGATTTATAATACTAAATTTTTAGGACATTGTTTGTAACAGGAAAAATCGAATTTCTTAATGCATGGTATTCTGATCAATAAGAAAAGTATTGCCCTTCTGTACAATTTTATAACATCCTCATCTTCTCCTCCTTCAATTTCTTTTTTCTTTTTTCCAGCAGTTAATTAACTACATGACCGTTATTCTTGATACATGATACACTGGTATAGCAAAATCCTTTCTAAATGTGAGAAAGACTTTCTGAAACTTGGAAATAGGGTAAATTGGTCTGGGAGAGCAGTGTGTCCTTTCTGTGTCACACTGAAGCATTGTTAACAGACCCCTCGAGAATTATGTAATTACTTGGGGGCATGTTTCATAGTTTGATGCTCTGCTTATTATTGATTAAAGGCCCCATGCTTCCTAATGTCCTGTGTATTTTTTTTGCTCCATAGGACATTAACCCATTCTGTGTCTAACCTGTTTCTATTCTAACCTTCCTTTCCAAATGCCTGTAAATGACCAGTTCCTCAAAATGTCCTGTGAACTATCTTTACATCTTATGTTTCCTATGAAAGAGTTATAAATTTTTGACATTCTTTCATTCTTTGTATGAATCATGTTTTTATTTTCTAAAAGTTCTGTTTGCACTATGATGATTATTATTAAACTGTGCAGAGGCCAATAGAGCACCACCTAATAAATTACTACTTATGAGATTTCATGGTAGTAAAGAGACCAAGAAAGTTAATGGTCTAACTTTATAGATACTATAGCTTACTTCAAAATTTTTTTCCCTTTCAGCTGGCCTTTTTGTATATTCTTTGGTCATGTGAAAAACAGGACACCTATCTTTAGACTTTAACCTCCAGAAATAATTCTAAGCAATGTCTACAGTAGCCAGACTGTGGAAAGAGCCCAGATGTCCATCAATAGATGAATGGATAAAGAAGATGTGGTACATAAGAAAAAAAATTACCATTTGCAACATTGTACATAGAACTAGAGGGTATTGTGCTAAGCAAAATAAGTCAATCAGAGAAAGACAGTTTTCATATGATTTCACTCATATGTGGAATTTAAGAAACAAAATAGAGGAGCATAAGGGCAGGGAGGGAAAAAAGATAAGAGGAAATCAGGGAGACAAACCGTAAGAGACTTAACTCTAGGAAACAAACTGAAGGTTGCTGGGACGGGGGGTCGGATGGAGTGATGTAACGAGCACTGGGTGTTATATACAACTGGTAAATCATTGAACTCTATCTCTGAAACTAATAATATATGGTATGGTAATTAATTGAATTCAAATGGAAAAAAATAATAATTTTAAAAGTACTCTCCATCCAGCAGCTCTGGACTTGGCCGTGGCTGATCAAAATACAGAGTGTAGATCTGAGGTGGATGCCCATGCTAGCTCCAATGCTCTGCATAGACCACTAGAAAACAATACTGCTTTCATCCCTGTCTGCACACGAGTTGATCCGTGGATGAGCACATTCCAGGTTTTCAGAAGCACATGACTGACATGATTTGTTAGTGATTTTAAATGTAGTTAGATAATACCTGAAACTTCCATTCTGAACATTATTTGTCACTATAATGATTCATCATTATTCGAGACTCTGTATTTCTTAAATGATACTAGTGAATAATTTGGGCTGAGACACCAGGCACGCAGGCAGATATACAGATACACGCATATTTTTTAAGATAAAAGCTACATACTAATTGCATAGTAATTAGCACAATAAATAAAGAGGAGGAGATAGTAAAATGGCAAAAGAGCAAAACTTTTAACATCTCAGATTTGTATATAAATGTAAAAATATTTATATACAAATAACTGGCATGCTCATTATAAATCATTATAAGGAACCCAATTCCCCCAAATAACATGTAGGTATACAAATATGTGTATGTGTGTATATGTGATGTATTCATATGTATGTGTATAAATAGAGGGTTTTTTTTTAATTAGCAGGTCATTAAAACACTTTCAATCCAATGGAGTAATTTAAGAGCTGGAAGTACCCTGTATATATTATCAATCTCAATATTTTGCCTTATGGTAGTGAAGTTAGTCCTAGAAAGGTTAAATAACTTGTTCAAGGCAACAGTAATTAAGTGGCAGAGCTTCAACTAGAGTAAAGGTCTTCTGAAAGTGATGTTACTCACTGTTCCATTTGATCTCTACTACATATAGTTCATTAGAAAAAAATTACTGAATATGAGTGTGTGGACCTGTACCTGGCTTTGGTAGTGATAGGTAGTGAGAGTGAACTCTTAAATTTGTAGAGAAACGTAGAAAATCATTATCAGTCGCAGTTCTTGCTCTTTACAGTTTGGATTTGACTCTGATTCACTTTGGAGAATCTCTCTTCCCATTGCCTTTCTGTCCTGGTTGGCTTTAGCAGCTAGCTGACAGGCCAGGAGGAACAGTCGTTTTGCCTTTCTTTATTCACCCCACTACATGAGACTTCTTTCCTCCATGAGCTTTGGTATGTCTTATCTTGTTCTGCACAACTGTGTTCATTTTTTAATCCCTTCCCTATCTTGGTAGCTTCCTAAACTGAGGAACAGAATGAGAAACCCTGTACTATCGAACAGCAAAATTGAAAATAAATTATAAACTCCTATTTGGTCTTATTGGCTTGGTTGTATTTATTTATGTCTTAGTAGTATTGCTTTATTCTGATTTTCTCCATTGTAGATTTATAATGAATTTTCTGTTGCATTGTGAGTTGTAAACATTTGCAAGCTAGGGGCGCCTGGGTGGCTCAGTGGGTTAAGCCTCTGCCTTCTGCTCAGGTCATGATCCCGGGTCTTGGGATCGAGCCCCGAATCGGGCTCTCTGCTCAGCAGAGAGCCTGCTTCCCCCACTCTCTCTCTCTCTGCCTGCCTCTCTGCCTACTTGTGATCTCTGTCTGTCAAATAAATAAATAAAATCTTAAAAAAAAAAAATTTGCAAGCTAGTTTAGCTTATAAACAGAAACGTGCCCTGGGTTATTAAAATTTTTGATCATTGACTCTTGGGAATAAAATTTAAAATTTATTCAGATTTTTCAGGATTCCATTCTACATTTACCAGTTACTGTGAACTTTTTAAACTTATATTTAACATTCATTATTGTACCATATTCTGATTTTAAACTTCTTGTGGGAGAGAATAACCTTGTCTCTTTGTATTCTTTATGTAGTATAAAAACACACTACATTTAGATTGAATATAGATCTTAGAATAATAGGTGTAAGTAATGGATGCTTTATAACCCTCCCCCCAAATCTGTCTTACTGCTTTGAGTAAAGAACAAAAAACGCTGTGTCTAAAATTCATAATTTGACTAGTTGCAAAATGGGCATCAAATGTGTACTTAACAGAATTTTAGAATATTAGTTTATAGTATTTTTCATCTATTTCCTATATGGAAAATAATTTTGCGTCATACTGATGCATTTATTTTTATGCTCAGTTAATTGTAGGATTGATCAGTAATAGATCACAAATATCTCGAAGGCTCATCTGGTTAAGCAGATTTCCAAACCAGTTTCTACCATCCTCCCTTCCAGTGAAAAGGTGGTATGGCCAGTAGCATTACTCCAGTCTCTTCAGAGAATTTACTCAGTGTAACTTCCTTCTATCCACCCTCATTCTGAAAGCTTTAGCAATTTGGGGGAAATTTCAAATCGATTCACCTCACCAAGAGTTTGAGACCCTGTCAGAACAGGGTGCTGATGACCCTAGATCATAAGTTTACTTTTCTTCTCATTCTGTCCAATTAATTTTATTCTTTCTTAGACCACAGATACACAGATAGTCTTCCAAATATCACTTGCACGTTCCAAAATGGAATAATTATTTCTAGCTCTGAGGATCAGGGAATGAGAGAGTATTTGAATGTGAGAGAGAAAGAAAAGCATCCTGGGCAAATGAAGGAATAGAGCAGAGGAATTAGGTGAACAAAAGCAGGGGAGAGAGAACAGAAATTGTGTCAGACCTCAGGATCAGAGTTGTGATATGGAAGATGCTATAAAGGATTCTAAAGGACAGGATGAGGGATTTCGACTTCCCAGAAACCAGAGAAACTCCTTGAAGGAAGGCCCTGGGTGAGGGAGAGACAAGATAATAGGTGTGGTTTAGAAGAATTAACCTAACAGCAGTGCTTATAATAGATCGAATGTGAAAAGACTAGAAGAGAGAAGATCAGATGGGAGCTTTTTTCTCTACTCCATTACAAGAGTTCGTTAGGGTCTGAACTGAGGTGATGCAGCATGGTTATGCCACTGACAGAAATGAGAAACAACAACAAAATAGGTTTGGGAGTAAAGCTTGAAAGACGCATTTAAATTTAGTTGTAAAAATAGAACAGATAGTGTTTTTGTCACTAGGCATAGTGATACATGAATAGAAGTAGTTGAGGATGGCAAGAAGTAAAGGTCATGAGAACATAGAGTTGATGCAGATTTTATGAACCCCATGCTATTTTTTTCCAGCCAGATCTTTAAAAATTGGCTTTAGTTCATTTAAAACTTTTTATTCTCTTATGTGCATATGTAGAAATGCTTTTTGTGGAAAATGCTGACTTGTTGGAGGCAAGTGTCACTTTATTTTAACCCGGTAATATAAACAGATGAGAAATCTAAAATGTGGTTACTAGTGTAGGAGCTATAACTGAAAGGACAGTTTACTGTAAGTTATTCTGAGATTTGAAGATTTGATAAGTATGAATGATGATAAGCCTCTTTCGTTAAGGTTAATGTGTTACCAGTCACGTTTGCAAAATCAGGACATTGATGGCAGGTCAGTTTCTGTTGCTTGTCTAGTAACCCTAAAGATACAGCTGTGAACAAAACAGAGTCCCTCCCTTCTGCAATAATAAATAATGAATATAAAAAAGTATGTTGGATCCCCAAACCGAAGTAAGTAACTTGTGTAGTTGTACAATGATTTTTTTATGTATATACGTGGTAATTATGAAAATGAAATGTATTTGTTCAAATATGAAGCTTCTTGTAATTCTTAGTATTTTATTTTTGGATCATGTGTTCACGTATTGTTTGTTTCGCCACAGAGAGCAGATCATAAAACAGTCTACAGAATTAGTCTGCAGAGCTTACAGTGAGGTGTATGCCGCCGTCATGGATCCAGTCAATGAATACAAAGATCCAGAGAGCATCCTCCACCGATCGCCACAGCAAGTGCAGACGCTTCTCTCCTGATAATGTTATTTGAATGTGTTAGCATAATGGTGCATCCCTGAAACTTTAAAGGTTTTCTTGTTCTTTAGTCTGTTAATCTCCTCTTCGAAATTGGATGGTTACGATTTTCTTTGTATCATAACATTGTAGGTCCCAATAATTTCTTTTCTTTGATCTCAGTACCATGGAAGTAAGCAATACAATCTTGACCTGAGTCAGGGTTGCTCTGTATCTGCTCCTTCTGTAGAGATGGTGTGTTCTCTGTGAGCCACCTCCCCAGCTCTGTAACTTTCTGGAATATAAATGTGTATGGGGGAAAGTCGTATGAAAGGTATGAGGGATTTTTATTTTACAACATTAGTTCCAAATGAATAATACATAAAAAAAAAGTTGTCTAAACTTAAGAATTAATATGAAGATGGGACAGAACATCTCCTTACCTAAAGATTAAGTGGCTTTCTTATTAGTTATTCATGTGAGGAGACATATTTAAACCAAGGAGCAGAAATATACACTTAGCAAAAAGTGGGAAAAGAGAGAGAGAAGTAATTTAAACAAGGTGGATTTCACTCTGTGTTTACCTGGCCTGAATTCAAGGTGATGTTCAGCACTTCAAAAGGATTTTAGGTAGGGAGTCACCCTGGGCTGCATGTAAGTCTAGTGTCTAATTATAGGTATTTGTTGTATAGTCTGAACTCTAAATCCAGCCATCTACAGATTTTATCTGATGTTCAAACCAAAGAATAAGGATCTACTCTCACACCAGAGGAAAAATACAGAGTAGCAGCTGCTCACTGACAGTGTGTCTATCCTCCTGGTGGCCCCTCACAAGAATGATTTGGGCTCTGACTTTAGAACTTTACCTATGAGTAAGATTCAGAATCACTGTGTTTTTAAAAAAAATAGATCTCAATGTGTTTGATCTGACTTTACTCTGTTGGTAAGATTTCAAGGATGATTCTTATTAGCAAAAATATCTTAATTTCTGATACAGCTATAAAAAGAGGTGAGTCCCTAAGTTATGAGAAAACTGAGGCATAGGGAAAAAATGGACAAGGCGAAAATATTTTGCAAATTAGTAAAACTAATATTTATGTGACATATAATATTTAACACTTATTTACAGAACATGGCTTATTCATGTATCTGAAATTTTAATTGTTTATATTAATATGATTCTTTTGGAGTAAGAGCAGTTATTTATCACTTCTTTTGGTATAAATCTGTGCTTTTAGTCTTTTTCCTTCAATGAGTATATGTGGTATATAAAAGATAGAAAATAAAGTATGATATAAATCAAGAACTTAAATTATATATAATTTATTTCTACCATGAAAAAAGATTGCTACCTTATTGATGAATCCCTTTGTTTTCTAGGAAAAAAATGTGTTGGGCTTTTTACACACAGTTTTCTCAAAATATTAAAATTATTTCTACAACAGTGATAATTGAAGTACATTTTGATACATCTCATCAGTGTGATTTTAGAAAATGTACTACAGAAAAGGAAGTACAGTTTAGGACCAAATTGAGATAACCAGTATAAGACTGATGAGCAGAATGTGTTATGAATATTATCTTGAGTACTACGTCAAAATAAAAGGTTTAAGTGCTAATTCATGGACACAGCACTTATATTTGATAGATACTTCCTGGTTTGTGTTTTGATGCGGCATAAATATAACCTTAGCTAGAGAATACATGTGAGCCTTTTCTCAAAGAAAGGTATTTGCCTCGCAAAAACCTCTCATTAAATTCTTCTCTTTCTTTCTTTGCACCTGAACTTGAACGGGTGAATATTACCTGAGAAAAATCACATAAGTGGACTGAATGACTTTTTAGATTCATGATCGCAGTCTTCAAATGGCACTCAGTACTGCTTTGTAGTTTACTTTGTCTCTTTGTTAAACTGACCTTTCCACTTTTCATGAAGACTTTTCTGCCCTCACTCTTAGTTAATGACCCTCATAATTTATAGAGAAAATAGAAGCTGTTAGATTAATCTCCCTTACTTCCCCACCTTCAAATACTGCACACATCTTCTCCATCTTTCCTATAGAAATTGCAAAAATGATTTTTTATGAAGTTACAAACATAGAAATTATCATTTAAAGTCATAATTTTATAAAAATTATAAGTATCTTCTCTGGAGTTGAAAATTGTAACTGAATTTTAAAAATTCACTGTAGGAATTGAACAGATTTGAACAGTTGATAAAAAGAATCTGCAAATTTGAAGTTAGGCCAGTGGAGATTATCCAGTCAGAGGAACAGAGAGAAAAAAAGGATGGAGGAAGAAAAGAAAAAGAAACAAAGGATGAAGATGAATAGGGCCTAAGAGACCTGTGGGATATTATTAGCAATATTCACTCGGTGGGCATTTCAGAAGGGAAAGAGAGGGAAAAGGGGGCCTAAAGAGTATTTGAAGAACTATTTGTAGGAAACTTTACAAGTTTGTTGGAAAGTTTAATATATACACATTTAGGAAGTTAACCAAGCCCACGCAGAGATACATACCAAGACACATCACAATCAAATTATCAAAAGCCAAAGTCTAAGAGGGGAACTTGAAAGTAGCAGGGAAGATAACTGATCGTGTACATGTGATTTACAATCATGATTCTCATCAGAAACCAGAGAGGCCAGAAAGCATTAGATGATATATTCAAAGTGCTAGAAGAACAAAACCATTAACTTAGAATTCTATAGCCAGCAAAACTGCCTGTGAAAAATATAGACAAAATTGAGACAGTTCAGAATACATGAAAACTATCATACCTGCCTTAAAGGAATGTTAAAGGTAGTCCTTGTGGCTGAGGGGCACCTGGGTGGCTCAGTTGGTAAGCATCTGCCTTCAGGATCGAGCCTCGCATTGGGCTCCCTGCTCCATGGGGAGCCTACTTCTCCCTCTACCTCTGCTCCTCCCCCTGCTCATACACTATTCCCCCCAACAAATAAATAAATAAAAATCTTTTTAAAAAATAAAATGAAGGTAGTTGTGGCTGAAATGAAAGGATACTAGACAATCACTGGAATCGACACAGAAATAAAGAATACCAAGGAAATAGGGGACTTGGGCAACACTGTAAACCAGCTGGACCTAACAGACATCTCCAGAACACCACCCATCAGCAGAGTACACGTTCCTTTCAAGTCAGTGTGCTGCATTCTCCAAGACAGACCGAATGTTAGGCCACAATTCAAGTCTCGGTTAATTTAAAAAAGACTGAAATCATACAAAGTAACTTTTCCAACTACAATGGCACAAAATTAGAAACCAATGACGGAGGGAAAATAAATATGGAAATAAACAATATATATACTCTTAAATAACCAGTGGGTTAAAAAAGAAATAACAAAGGAAATTAGAGAAAACTTTGAGATGAATGAAAGTTTGGTATAAAACAGCATACCAATACTTAGGGTATGCAACAAAAACAGTGCTCAGAAGAAAATAGCCTACATTAAGCAATAAACTAACCTAAACTTCCGCCTTTAAAAAACTAAAAATAAAGCAAACTAAACTGAAAGCAAGAAGAAGGAAATAAAGATTATGGCAGAATATAGATAATATAGAATAGAAAAATAGCATTTCAGTGAATGGATGTGCTAGCCATTCTGTAATCCATGTAGAGATGTGCTTGAATACACATGTCAAAAAGTGAAAAATAACATGTTCATTGGTATGATAAAGCCAGAAAAGGCAACATCAGAAAATCATAGTCCAGTATCCCTTATGATTATGAATGCAAAATCCTCAACAAAATACTAAGAATATCCAACAACATATTAAAGGATTATATGCTAGGACTCAGTAAGTTTGTCCTAGGAATGCAAGAACAGTTTAATGTCTGAAAATCAATCAATGTACTATACCATATTAATAAATAATAAACATGATTACCTCGATGCAGGGAAAGCTTTTGATAAAACAAAAACACTCAACAGATTAGGAATAGAAGGGAACTTCCCTGAACCGACAAAGGACTCTTAGAAAAATCCACATCTAACATTGTCTGAAAGCTTTTCCCCCTAAAATCATGAATGAGATAAGGTTGTATACTCTTGCCACGTCTATTCCACATTGTACTAGAAATTATACCCAGAGAAATCAGATAAGACAAATAAAAGAAAGATGGAAAAGGATGAAGTAGAACTATGTCCTTTTGAAGATAGTATGAGCATGTATATCTATCATATATTTATGTTTATCTACCTATCTATATGGTCATATCTGTATTAGAACCAATAAGCAAGTGAAGCGACATTGCAGTATATAGACCAGTATGCAAAAATCTGTAGTATTGCTGTACACTAGTAATGAACAATTTGAAAAAGTAAGAAAACAGCCCCATTTACAGTGGCATCACAAAGAATAAAATACTTAGGAATAGATTTAACCAAGCAAGTGATATACTTATCCACTGCAAACTGCAAAACATGGTTGAAAGAAATTAAAGGTGGTCCTAGTAGATGGAAAGACATTTCATGTTCATAGTGAGGAAATAGAGGACTTGGACAACTCATACATCCATTGTCAAGTGAGTTTTTTACAAAGCTGCCAAGTCCTGTCAATGGGGAGAGAATAATCTTTTTAGCAAAAGACACCACAACAACTTGAAATCCACAAGGAATAAGATTGAAGTTGGGGGCGCCTGGCTGGCTCAGTCAGTTGAGTGTGCAACTCTTGATCTCAGGGCTGTGGATCTCAGGAGCCCCACGTTGGTTGCCGAGATTACTTTGTTTTATTTGATCTACAGTAATATTTTTTTTATTATGTTGTCACTATACAGTTTGTTAGTTTTTGATGTAGTGTTCCATGATTCATTTTTGTGTATAACACCCAGTGTTCCATGTAATAACGTGCCCTCCTTAATACCCATACCAGGCTGACCCATCACCCCACCTCTCCTCCCCTCTGAAACCCTTAATTTGTTTCTCGGAGTCCATAGTCTCATGGTTCATCTCCCCCTCGCAATTCCCCCCTCCTTCATTTTTCCCTTCCTTCTCCTAATGTCCTCCATGCTATTCCTTATGTTCCACAAATAAGTGAAACCATATGATAATTGACTTTCTCTGCTTGACTTATTTCACTCAGCATAATCTCCTCCAGTTCTGTCCATGTTGTTGCAAAAGTTGGGTATTCCTCCTTTCTGATGGCTGATTAATATTCCGTAGTATATATGGACCACATCTTTATACATTCATCTGCTGAAGGGCATCTCAGATCTTTCCACAGTTTGACTGTTGTGGATATGCTGCTATGAACACTGGGGTGCACGTGCCCCTTCTTTTCAGTACATCTGTATCTTTGGGGTAGATATCCCAGTATTGCAATTGCTGAGTCGTGGGGTAGCTCTATTTTAAATTTTTGAGGTCTCTCCACAGTTTTCCAAAGTAGCTGTATGAACTTGCAGTCCCACCAACAGTGTAAGAGGATTCCCTTCTCCACGACTTCTCCAACATTTTTGTTTCTTGCCTTGTTAATTTTTGCCATTCTAACTGATGTAAGGTGGTATCTCCCTGTGGTTTTGATTTGAATTTCTCTGATGGCTAATGATGATGAACATTTTTTCATGTGTGTTAGCCATTTCTATGTCTTCTTTGGAGAAGTGTCTGTTTATGTCTACTGCCCATTTTTGGACTTGATTATTTGCTTTTTGGGTGTTGAGGGTGCAGAGATTACTTAAAAATAAAATCTTAAAAAAAATTGAAGTTGGAGCATATTCGTGACATATACAAAAATTAACTCAGAATGGGTCAAAGTTCTCAATGTAAAAGTTAAAAACTGTAAAACTCTTAGAAGGAAACATAGGTATAAATCTTTGTGACCTTGTATTAGGCAACAAGTTTTCACCTTTTATATTATACACATTTTTATGCAGAGTCACATAATAATGTTGAGTTCTTGGAGGTCAGCTTATTTTTCCTATTTAGTTAAATATATTGTTTAGATTATAATATAAACAACTAGGTCTACATATGGTTACTTTAGGGCTATAATCGTACTTAAGCATACTTATCTTGAAAATATGTATTTATTTCCCTTTAGAATGTGCTTTTGGAGATGGATGATGTAATTATGTATTTTCACATCCACATAAGAAATGACTATAAGTTGGCTAAGAAATGAATATAAAAATAATTTAACAATAGCATGCTTATCTATCAAATCCAGCTAACATTAATGTTAAAAACCTTCCTAGCACTTACAATTTAATAAGTAAAAATAAATGGTACTAAGCTTATGAAAATAAGCGAAAATTGTTGGTAGGACCAAAAATATCATATAAAATATTTCTTTGCTTCAAGAGGATAGATATATCATTATTTGACAGTGTTTTTTCATTGTATATTTTATTTTATTTTTTTAAAGATTTTATTTATTTATTTGACAGACAGATCACAGGCAGGCAGAGAGAGAAAGAGAGAGGAGGAAGCAGGCTCCCCGCCGAGCAGAGAGGCCAATGTGGGGCTTGATCCCAGGACCCCGAGACCATGACCTAAGCCAAAGGCAAAGGCCCCAACCCACTGAGCCACCCAGGCGCCCTCATTGTATATTTTAAACAGTTAAAGTCCCAGACAATCTAGGAGTTTCAAAGCTAATAGCTTTGCCACCAGGATATTAATTTACTTGAGTATTCTCTTTATTTCCATCAATGTCAAGATCTGAAATTTCACTGGAGCGAGCATTATTTTTTGCCTACTAAAAGCAAAATGACAAGAAACAAGAATTGTTTTTCTTGCGCAAGCCAGCAGCAAAAGTTAGGCCTCGTGTGTTGAGATGCCACGAGCCCTCCTAAGGGGTATCAAATATATGAGCCTACTTTGGAGAATTCAGACAAGAGCTGACTGCTGTTTGCTATCCAGGCCTCAGATGGAGTATAAAATGGTAATGAGCAGAGCACTGAGGTTGAAAATGCATTTGCCTGAGAAGCCAAATCTTAAAAAGGAAATCAAAGATTTGGTTAGTATTCCACAGCCTTGCAATATGCACTTAATAGAAGACCAGGAATTTTTCTTGCTTGAAAACGGTATTAGCTCCTTTTCACAAAGATGTAGCAAAGCAAGCATTCAGAAGTCAGAAGGTTGCCGTTGCTGCCATTAAAAACAACGAAAACAAAAACAGCATGTCAAGTTACCCTGCCTTTATTCTGAATCCTACCTACAAAGAGGAAATCACTTAGCCACTGAGTATTAACAGGTTAATGTAATGAATCATACAATAATAAATTATAATAGAGTTTGCAGAAACCCAGAAATGTGCAGATATACTCCTGTGGTTAACCTGTGATTCCGCTTGCACATGGTAAACCGTTAGCCATGGTGTTGCTCTTGGTAACCACAGGTTATCAGGGGCTGATGCAGAATTCGTATTGCTTCCTACTTTGTGTGTGGTAAGAGTGGGATGAGGCTAGAGTTTTCTCTGTCATGAATTTTTATATATGTGGGCACATTTCTGGATCTTGTTTGCATTCTTATCATAGGTTTCCTTATTCCTGCACCAATAACATATATTTTAATATTATAACTTTATAATCTTAGCATGTGGTAGGATGGTCCATTTTGTCTTTTTCATCTAGAATGCCTCAGGCATTCTTGGATTTTTCTCTTCCACTTCGCTTTTAAAATCAGCTATTTCTCAAGCAGCAGTCAAGAATATGGTTCGGATGGGGGCGCCTGGGTGGCTCAGTGGTTTAAGCCTCTGCCTTCAGCTCAGGTCATGATCTCAGGGTCCTGGGATCGAGTCCCGCATCGGGCTCTCTGCTCAGCAGGGAACCTGCTTCCTCCTCTCTCTGCCTGCCTCTCTGCCTACTTGTGATCTCTCTCTGTCAAATAAATAAATAAAATCTTAAAAAAAAAAGAATATGTTTGGGATTACTTTGTATCTATATATCAATTTAGGTACAATTAATATCTTTATGATGTTAAATAATCCAAATCATGAACATGTTAAATTTTCACTATGTAATGAGAGTAGTTTTAGTGTCCTTCAAAAAAAAAGTTTATATTTTTTCATATGAATCTAAGAAAACTTTGCTTTATTCATTCCTAACACAGTTCTTGTTCAGAGTATAAATAGTATCTGTTTTTTAATTACATTTTAAAATCTGTTGCTGAATGTAAAAACAATTGATTTTTATATGTTGATTATATTAGATCTAAGCACTTAACTCATTTAATGTATCTAATGTAATTTCTATGCTTTGAGTTTTCTATATAGACATTTATATTACTTGAGACTAGATGACAGTGTTGTTTCTTTCTTTGCAATCTATATGCCCTCCATTTCTTTTGTTGTCTTAACATGATAACCTAGGACTGCCAGCAGCAATGATAATACACATGTTTCATAATTCAGATTTTAAAGGTGACATTCCCAGTATCTCACCATTAAGAATTACGTTTGCTCTATTTTTAATTTCTTGAGGAATCTCCACACGATTCCTCAAGAAATTAAAAATAGAGCTTCCTTATGACCCTGCAATTGCACTCCTGGGTATTTACCCCAAGGATACAGATGTCGTGAAAAGAAGGGCCATCTGTACCCCAATGTTTATAGCAGCAATGGCCACAGTCGCCAAACTATGGAAAGAACCAAGATGCCCTTCAACAGACGAATGGATAAGGAAGATGTGGTCCATATACACTATGGAGTATTATGCCTCCATCAGAAAGGGTGAATACCCAACTTTTGTAGCAATGTGGACGGGACTGGAAGAGATTATGCTGACTGAAATAAGTCAAGCAGAGAGAGTCAATTATCATATGGTTTCACCTATTTGTGGAGCATAACAAATACCATGGAGGACAAGGGGTGTTAGAGAGGAGAAGGGAGTTGGAGTAAATTGGAAGGGGAGGTGAACCATGAGAGACTATGGACTCTGAAAAACAATCCCCTCAGATTGTTTTTCAGAG